>NC_045427.1:191422421-191549921 GCF_902635505.1 Sarcophilus harrisii
AAAATTGGAAATAGACAAACAAGGGCTTCTTTGTTAAGGACTAAACTAGTAACTTTCCTTTTCTAGCTGAAATGGGGCAAATATTAGGAAAAGATTTTCCCCCAACCCCACCCAGAGGGAGCTGTATAAAAAGCATACTTAGACTAATAAATAGGCAAAGTTTGCTTGTAATTTGGAAGCAGATTGGTGGACTCTTGGAAACATTAGAATGCACATCCCCTTGGTTCTTCAAGGAATAAGAAATAGAGGCATAGAGGTAGATAATTGGAAGGTAGTAGGAGATCAACTATGTGAATATTACAATGATAAAGGTCCTGATTCAATTTCTAAGGAAACATTCTATATATACAACAAAATACAATTGGCCTTAAAGAATCCCTCAAGTTCTAGAAAAAAGAAAAGTTCTAAGGAGAACAGTCAAACAAGGAAATGTGAGGAGAAAGTGGAAGAGATGGGAGAGGGTAATGGAAATATCATCTGAGGGCGTGAAGAGTTAAGTGAACTTGAAGGGTCTGGTGTTTTTCACTCTCACAGCCCAGCTTCAATTCCACCTACACCCGAGCAGGCTCTTGACCCTCCCCCATCAACTTCACCTTTCTGGCTGGAGAGGAGGAGTGGGTGGCACAGTGAAATTCCCGACCTCTTTCCCCAAATCCCGCCCCCCCACCCCTTAACATGACTCGATTGCACAAGGCACTACTTAAAGCCAAAGAGGAAGGGCAAAATACATCTGATTTGAGAATAGAAATGTAACCTGTGATTCAACAGCTTAACTCTTCAGGTCAAGAAAGGAAAGAAACCCCTTTTAATCTAGAAATTATCAAAGAGCTGAAAAAAGTCTTTTGCACTCTTTTGAGGCTACATCATCTTACGTTAAAGATGTTATTACGGGGGCTTAAAATTTTAACCCCCAGTGATTTAAAATCTATTAGGGAACATGTTTAGAACCTGGACAAAACTTTTGTAAGTTCTCGGATACAAGCCCAATGAAATAGGCAAACTGGAATTAATACACCAATTACCTGTGACCAACTAACAAGTGTAAGGTTCCTATGCAGACCTTCAGCAACATATGGTAATTGCTTCTGCTGCTATCAAAGCATTAAAACTTTATCCCAAATCAAAGAAGGACAAGAGGAGGGCCTTCACAAAAAATAGCACAAAGGGCCAAATAGAACTCTTTCTTTAATTTTGTGGATTTTGGAAACAACTTTATAAAACTATTGGTGAAAATCGGTAACAGAAATTGTGATAAAGGCAACTTGATAAAAAAATCTAATAAAGGTTTTTAGAAAAATTATACTAGGACTATGCAAGGAATACTCCCCTTTAGAGGAGATCATCACACACTGTGCTACAGTGGGCAAAATACCCTCTTATACCCAGGATATGATGTAGTTTCCCAAGATCCAACCATTGGGAAGACAGGGTTTCCTTTTGACAAGGGAGTTTCCAGAGAACATGTCAATCTTTCAATGTGGTAAAATAAAGGCATTTAAAGCTCAATGGTTCATAAAGACAAGAGTGAGAAGACAGGGTGGGAGAACAAGCCCAAAACCCCCATGTTCCAAAAAACAACAGAAAGGCTTCTAGGGCATCCACAATTAATTGATTCCAGGGAAATGGGTTGCGGGAGCCCAACCCTGGGCCCAATCCAAAAAGACTTGGGGGATGATGGCAGGATCTTGCCAGCGTGTCTTTAGAAAATCCAGTACTAACATGACCAATCAACCCAAAGAAGCAATCTGATGGGAGAAAGGGATTACAATTGGGAAGAATAGGAAATTTGTAAACAAGCTGGGACTACTGAGATTATCCTGGGAAGGCGAAATCTGTTTTCTCTAGCCTATGAATCCTTGCCTCCAGGCACAATGAAGCCATTTCACCTCCTGATGTACCCAAAACAGTGTCCATCCATACCTGATGTGGCAAACCAGGGAATTGGGAGATAATAATCCCAGTCATTAATACAGGTAGACAATTTGGAACATCAAAGGGTAGGCATCAAGGTTTTATTGATACAGATCCTAATAAGGCAATCTTGGGATGGTTCCCTGATTCTGACTCCGGCAACGAATTCAGGATATTCGGACGCCAACTATGACAGCTGACGAACCTATACTCACTATATTGGCATACCATTAGAAGGATTGGTAACCGGATACAGATCTACATTCATTAGGGTGCCAACTTCCCGTCATGGCCAAAAGATTAAGGAACACCTATTGTCTGGTTTGTGGGGGGATCAACAACAGCTGAAGTTAATTTTTGAGATGGACTTTTAAGGCAAAATAGGTTTTTTTCCATATTTGAAAAAATCCCCATCAATCTGTGGAGAAAGAGACATTTTAAACAATTGGGATTATAATTGATACTTTGGTTTTTAGAGCGGGGTAGCTTTTGAAGGCCTGAACACTTTCCCTTCTGTTTCTAATCCAATAGAAAACTGATACACCAAATTGGAAAAGAACAGTGACCCTTAGGTAACCAATAAAAAGGCCTTATTAGATATAATACAGGAGCAACTTGACCAAGGACATTAAACCTTCTCTAAGTCCTTGAAATTCCCCTCCTGTATTCCACTGTAAAAGAAAAAAATATGGAAAATGGAGGATGTTGACTGATTTAAGAAAAGTAAATGACCAGATGGAAACTTGAGAAACTCTTCAGTCTGGACTTCAGACTGGTTCCCCTAAAAATGGCCTCTTTGGGTTATAGACATTAAGGTTATTTCTATTCTATCTCTCTAGGATAAAGAAAACATTTGCCTTTTCGGTCCCAACGTTAACCACTTAAACCTTATAAAAATATGAATGTACAATTTTTACAAGGAATGAAAAACAACCCCTAAATTGTCAAATGTATGTTTCTACTCTCTTACTCAGTAAGAAAAGCATTTCAAAAAGTTATGTTTTACATTACATGGATGATATATTGGGATTTGCATCTGAGGGAACAAATGTTAGAAACATTTCTACAAAAGACCATAAAACACTAAGAAATACAAAATTCATATAGCTCCAGAAAAAAAATTCAAAAGGGCATGCTCCGTTTTAATATTTTAGGATATAAATATACCCTAAAAATTCCCAATTACAAAAACTTTCCATAAGAACAGAAAGCTAAACACCTTAAAACTTTCCAAGAAATTGATGGGAATATCCAGTGTTTAGAAGCTTACCTACCTATCAATTACAACCATTATATGACATTTTAAAGAGGAACGGGGCTTAAACACCACACCAACTTACAAAAACTCAGAGGCTATGAGAAAGTTAACTGGCTTTATTCAATGTGGTTGAAAAATTTACTCAAAACCCTTGGAAATATCAGTTTTTCTACACAAGAAACCACAGTCCCTTCATCAAGGAGACAGTGTGATAGAGTGGGTGAATCTCCCAGCACAACCAGAACAAAGCCTTACTCCTTACCCAGTGTGTGTGGCTAGAATTTTATTAAAGGCCATTGATCAAGTAGTACAATTATCTGGGATAAGACCTGACAAGATATGCACCTTTTTTTTTTTAATTTTATTTTATTTTTAATAGCCTTTTATTTACAGGATATATGCATGGGTAACTTTACAGCATTAACAATTGCCAAACCTCTTGTTCCAATTTTTTCACCTCTTACTCCCCCCCTCCCTAGATGGCAGGATGACCAGTAGATGTTAAATATATTAAAATATAAATTAGATACACAATAAGTATACTTGACCCAAAACGTTATTTTGCTGTACAAAAAATCAAAACTCCCTGAAATATTGTACAATTAAATTTTGAAGAAATCAAAAATGCAAGGTTTGCATAAATATAGGGATTAGAATTCAATGTAATGGTTTTTAGTCATCTCCCAGAGTTCTTTTCTGGGCAACTTCGGTTTTCAGTTCATTACTGCTCCATTGGAAATGATTTAGTTGATCTCCGTTGCTGAATGGCCTGGTCCATCAGGGCGTCATCATTAATATTGTTGTTGGAAGTATATAATGATCTCTGGTCCTGCTCATTTTTCACTCAGCATCCAGTTCGTTAATCTCTCCAGGCCTTTCTGAAATTATCCTGTTGGTCATTTTTCTTACAGAACAAATTTCCATAATATTCATTACCCAATTTATTCAGCCATTCTCCAACTGATGGAAATCCATTTGGTTTCCAGTTTTTAGCCACTACAAAACTCCACAAACATTTGGTCAAATATCCTTTCCCTTCTTTTAATCTCTTTGGGGATTTCCCAATAATAACACTGCCTGGAATCAAAAATACACTTTGAAACGAAGCGGTTAAACCCTAAAATGGTTGGATTCTTCCCCCACCAACAATCATCTTTCCCACCCATCCCATCCAATCCTCTTGTTTTCCCGTCTCTTGGCCAATCTGACTGGGGTTGGCCTTAACCAATTTGCATTTCCCCGTTTGGGCGGGCACCAAGGCGGTTTCAATTTCCTCGGGGAAGGCCATTCCTTGTACGCAACCACTTTGGAAGAACGTTTTTATAAATTAGGTTTTCTCCTGTTTTGGAAATGGGCCTTTATCCGGGAACCGGCTGAAAAATTTTCCCGGTTTTTCTTCCCTTCAATCTTGTTGCGTTTTTGTTTGGCAAAAAACTTTTTCCGGTTTTTAAATCAAAACTATTTTTGGATCGAAGATCTCTGTTTCTTTGGTCATGAACCCCCTTCAAAAACCTGGAGGTAAACCTAACCCTGTGTTCCTCAAATTAATAATTTTTTTCTTTGGGTCCTGGTTCCCTGACCCTTTTTAATTTCGGGCAGGATTGTTAAGGAGGGATCAATGCCAATTTCTGCCAATTGTTTCCAATTTTCCCAATTTTCAAACAGTAAGTTCTTATCCCAAAAACGGGATCTTTGGGGTTTGTCAAAGGGTGGTTCTATAATTTGGTTGGGCAATTTTTCCCAACCCTTTTCCCTGATCCAAAATCTTTCCGGCCCTGCCTAGTTTTGGAACTTTCCTTTTAATTTTGTCGGTAACCAAGATTCGTTTTTTTAACCCTTGTTCCGGGGATTTTGTTTTTCCATGTAATTTTGTTGAACCAGGTCTTAAAAAGTTTTTTGGGGTCTGGTTGGTTTGGCGCTAAATAAATAGTTGGAAGGAATATTGTCTTTTATTATTTTCTCACCCTTCCAAGGCAAATTTTTCCCTTGGTTAATCGAAAAAGTGAAATGGCTTTTTTGCTCATAAAGCTAATTTTCCCTTGGCGGGTAATTCCAAATTTTTTATCAGTAGTTCTTTAAATGGGCTCGAACCGACCAATTTTTAATTGAATTATGGAATGCTGATGACTTAATGGGTTTTTTATAACCCTTTAAATTGTGGTTTTTTTTCGTTCCGGGCTGAAAATGAACGGGGGCCCTTGCTTTCTTTTCCTTTTCTTTCCTCGCTCGCCGTTTCTTAAAATTAAAATTTGAAAGGGCAAAATTTCCTCCGGGTCTTTTGAGGGCCAGTTTTCCCCGAGTCTCTGATGTTTTAAATAAAGCTCTTTTATTTTTAAAGGAAAATCTTTATTTATACTCTCAAAGTGTTTTTAATAGGAATGGATGTTGGATTTTATCAAATGGCCTGCATCTATTGAAAGTCATATGGTTTTGTTAATTTGGTTATTAACATGGCCAATTATTGATAGTTTTTCCCTAATATTTAACCAGCCCCATTCCTGGTATAAATCCTCCTTGATCAAAATATATTATCTTGGAGATGATTTTCTGTAGTCTTTTTGCTAATATCTTTTTAAATTTTAGCATCAATATTCATTAGGGAGATTGGTCTTAAATTTTTCTTTCTCTGTTTCCCCTACCCTGGTTTTGGTAATAAGTACCCATGTCTGTGTGTTAGAAGAATTTGGTAGGACTCCTTCATTCCCTATTTTATCAAATAATTTATATAACATTGGGCCAATTGTTCTTTAAATGTTTGGTAAAATTCATGTAAATCCATCTGGTCCTGGGGATTTTTTCTTAGGGAGTTGTTTTTGCTAGTTCTTTTTCTTTTTCTAAATGGACTATTCAAAAAATTTACTTCCCTCCTCCTGTTAGTCTCGGAAGTCTATATTTTTAGGGTAGTAAATCCTTTTCCTTAGGTTATCCTTTATTGGCATAAAGTTGAGCAAAATAACTCCTTTATTATTTCTCTAATTTCCTCTTCATTTGGGTGGGTTTCTCCCTTTTTCATTTTAAGACTACTAATTTCATTTTCCTCTCTCCCTTTTTCTAATCCAGATTTTAAAAGGGCTTATCTATTTTTTATTGGCTTTTTCATAAACAACTCTTAGTTTTTATTAATTAGTTCAATAGTTTTTCTTTCAATTTTTAATTTCTCCTTTTAATTTTTAAATTTCCAAATTTATTATTTGATTTAGGGTTTTTTTACTTTTGGTCTTTTTTAGTTTTTTAGTTGAAGCCCAATTTTAATCTTTTCTTTCTTCTGTTTTTATTCAAAAGTAAACCTCAAAGGATATAAAATTTCCCTCTTATTACCGCTTTGGTTTGCATCCCAAAATTTTGGTATGTTCATCATTGTCATTATCTTAATTGAAATTGGTTTGTATCTATAATTTGCTCTTCTTAATCATTCTTTAAAGATGAGATTTTTAGTTTCCAATTACTTTTGGTCTATTTTCCCCCTAACTTTTTTTTGAATGTAGTTTTTATTACATCATGATCTGAAAAGAAAATTTATATTTCTGCTTTCTTTTGTTTAATTTTAAAGGTCTTTATGTCCTAATATATGGTCAATTTTTGGAATAGGTTCCATGAACTGCCAAGGAAAGAAAATATATTCCTTTCTATTCCATTTCAATTTTCTCCAAAGATCCCAACATACCACCAATTTTTCTAATATTCTATTTACTTCTTTAATTTCTTTCTTATTTGTTTTTGTGGTTTGGTTTGTCTAATTCGAGGGAAGGTTGAGATCTCCTACTTTACAGTTTTGTTGTCTTATTTCTTCTTGCAACTCTCTTAACCTCCTTTAGGAAGTTGGATGCCATACCATTGGTGCATATTTTAATATTGATATTCTTCGTTGTTTATGCTACCCCTTTAGCAGGATGTAGTTTCCCTTCCTTATCTCTTTTAATTAGATCCAATTTTTCTTTTGCTTGAATCTGAGATGGGATGGGCTACCCCTCTTTTGACTAAAAGCATAATAGATTTTGCTCCAGCCTTTTACCTTTACTCTATTATCTCCCTGCTTTAAATGTTTTCCTTGCCAAACCAACATATTGTGGGTTCTGACTTTTGATCCGTCTGCTATCTTCCCCTATTGGGGAGTTCATCCCATTCACATTTACAGTTAAATTACTAAATCTGTATTTCCTGCCATTCCTAATTAACCCCAAGATTATGCTTTACTTTTCCTTTTGCCTCCCCCCTCTTTCCCCTTTTAAATTTATGTACCCCTCTTTTTCCCGATGTTACCCTCTTTATAATCCCTCCCTCCCCCCTTTGGGGTCTTTCCTTTTCCTTTTATTACTCTATTTCCTTTTCCTTTTTCCTCTCCCCCGTTTTTAATGAGGGAGAGAATTTTCTCTAAAACAAATTCAAATTTTTTTTCTTTGAGGCCAACTCTGATGAGGTAAGATTCACCCAATGTTCCTCCCCCTCTCTAAATTCCCTCGAATTGATAAGTTTCCTTTGCCCCTCTTTGTGGGATGTGGTTTCCTTCTTTTTTTCCCTCCTTCCACCTTATTCTGCCATTCCCTTTTTCCATATCTCTTCCCTTTTTTTATGTTATTCAGTACCAAATCAAATTATACATGTATACTTTTTGTATATCCACAACAAATAAAATTCTCAAGAGTTATTTTTACCTTTTCTCCATCTCTTGAGTTTCTTTGGTTTGGAGATCAAAATTTTTTTTAGTTCTGGTTTTTCTTCCAAAGAAACAAATGGGTTCCATTTGGTTTAAAATTCCAACTTCTTCCCTAAGAAAGGAAAATGCTCCACTTAGCTGAGTAGTTTTTTGTGGCTTCAAGTTCTTTGCCTTTAAATATCATATTCCAGGCCCTTAATTTCTTTAATGTGAGACAAGGGAATCTTGGGTGAATCCTTATTGTGGACCTCTTATTTAAATATTTTTTTGGCTCTTGTAAAATTTTTTTCCTTAATGTGATAGTTCTGGAAAGGCACAATATTCCTTGGGGTTTTATTTTAAAGGTTTCTTTCAAAGAAGGGTGTTCGAAGAATTTCTTTCAATGCCTATTTTACCTTCTGATTCTTTTAAATCTGGGCAGTTCTCTTTGATGTTTCTTGTAAAATAGTATCTAGGCTTTTTTTTCATCAATGGTTTTTTGGAAAGTCCAATATTCCTCGAATTATCTCTCCTAGATCTATTTTCAAGTCTGTCGTTTTTGCAAGTAGATAATTCATGGTTTTCAGTTTGTCATTTTTTGTTTTGTTGACTGATTCTTGCTGTCTCAATGAATCATTAGTTTCTATTTTTTTCAGTTCCAATTTTTAAAAATTATTTTTTCTTGTTTTTTTCTTTTTTTCTGTATATGTCCAATTGGGTTTTTAAATGTATTGTTTTGGTCTGTGGAATTTTTTCCATTTCCAATTTTTTTTTTTAGTGAATTTTTTTTTCTTCACAGATCCTACTTTCTTGGGTGTTCTTTGTCTTTTCAATTCCCACAGATCTACTTTTTGCAAAGTTCTTTGTCTTTTCAAAATTAAAATCCTACTTTCTAGTGAATTCTTTATTTTTTTCCAATTCACAATTCTTACATTCCTGAGATTTTTTAATTTTTCCAATTCAATTTTTTCCCTCACTTCCTGGGAATTTTTAACTTTTTCTATTCTATTTCAGAGTTGTTGCTCTTGTAATTCTCTTTCCGTTCCCCATTTATCTTCTAACTCTTTTTGGACTTTTAATGGTCTCTTCTATGAGGCATCTTAAAGGAGGACAGTCTGATGCTTTTGCTTTTGGGGTCTCTTCGGTTTGCTGACCTGCTCTTTTTCTGCATAACGTTCTTTTCATCTTTTTATTCATGTTTTAAACCTTTGGATGTGTCTCCCTGGCAAGGGGTTAAGCTTCCTCTGCAGAGCAGGGAGGATGTAAAAGCAATTTCTGGCTCCGGTTGGGGTGCTCTGGTGGGTTTTCCCCCCCAACAGGAGTGGTTCCAGCACTGCGAGCTATCAAGTGATTGGGCTGTGTGGGTTGGTTGCCCTGCTGAGACTAAGGGGTGAAAGTGTCACTGCCCCAGGTCGGGCCTCTTGGGGTTTGGGATTTTGGCTGTCCCAGACCGCCTGAACTCTGCCCCAGTGTCTCTGCCCCGTGCAAATCCCGGCCCTGGGGAACTCTTGGCCCCGCTGGCTCCCCTGTGCAGATTGGATAACCCAGGCTAATCCCTCCTGGGTGCAGGATCCCTGCCCCAAAATGCCCTGTCTGGGTTGGGGCTGTTGTTGCTGAGATCTGTGCTTTCACTTTCGGTTTGAGGCTCTCCTCAGAACCTAATTTCTCTCCCAGTCTTCACTGATCCCCCTGGCCCCGGAACCAACCTTTTTTTGGGGAGACTGCAGATTTTCTTCGGCTGGTGAGTTGTTCTACTTCTTATCTTTACAAATTGTAGCAGTCAAGACTATTTTTGATGCTCGATATAATATTGATAAAGAGGGTAAGAGAAGAGCTTAGAAAGTCGTGTGTGTCTTCTCCGCCATCTTGGCTCCGCCCCATGCACTCTCAATGTATAACAATAACAGAAATACAATTCTTAAGAGTTTTTTTTTTTCTTTTTATCTTTTTATGCTTCTCTTGACTTCTACATTTGGTGGTCAAATTTTTTGTTTAGCTCTGGTCTTTTCATTAAAAATAAACGTAATTCACCTGTTTCATTGAATGTCCATCTTCTTCCCTGAAAGAAAATTCTCAATTTAGAAGGTCAATTTTATTCTTGGCTGCATTTTAAGTTCCTTTGCCTTTCAGAATATCAGATTCCAGGCCCTTTGATTCTTTAAATTGAAAGCTGCTAGATCCCGAGTAATCCTTATTGTGGCTCCTCAGTATTTGTCTTGTTCCTTTCTCATTGCTTGTAATATTTTTTTCTTGGTCCGCTATTTCTCAAATTTAGTCAAAATCCTTCTTGGGGTTTTATTTTTGGGGTCTCTTTCAGGAGGCATTCGGGGATTTCTTTCAATCTTCATTTTACCTTCTTTTTCTATGATATCCAGGCAGTTTTCTTTGAGGATTTCCTGAAAGATAGTGTCTAGGCTCTTATTTTTCACCATATGTTTCAGGGAGTCCAATCATCCTTAAATTGTCTCTCCTAGATCTATTTTCCAGGTTGGTTAGTTTCCCAATTAGGTATTTTACATTTTTTTCTTTTTTCATTTTTTTTTTGTTTTTTTTTTTTTTTTGACTGATTCTTGTTGTATCATGGCATCATTCATTTTTATTTGTTCAATTCTGATTTCTTATGAATTATTTTCTTCATTTACTTTTTTTATTTGTCCAACTGAAATTTTAAATGAGCCATTTTGTTCTATGGATTTTTTTCCATTTCACAAATTCTGTTTTTAAGGAGTTAAATTTTTTTTTCCATTTCACAAATGCTGTTTTTTTTAAAGGAGTTAGTTTCTCTTTTTGTTTCACAAATTCTTTTTTTCTTGGAGTTGCTTTCTTTTTCCATTTTATCAAATGTATCTTTTAATGAGTTAAATTCTTTTTCCATTTCACTAAGTCTATTTTGTCATGAATTTTCTTCAGATAGTTTCTTTTTTGCCTTTTCCAAATCCTCTTGCAAATTTTTCATTTCTTTTCCTTATTTTTCTTCTAGCTCTCTTTTAAGATCCTTTTAAATTTCTCTAGTAGAGCCTTGTATAATGGGACTAGGTTATATTGCCTTTTGTGACTTCATCTGGAGATAATTTGCCTTTAGTCTCCTTAGGGCTTGAAATCTGTTCTTCTCTTTTGCCATAAAAGCTGTCTAATATCAGTCCTCTTTACTTTTTTACTCATTTTTTAAAATTAAAGTCTGACTTTAGGGCTGGGGGAGGTTTTCCAAGTGACCGCAGCTGTGATGAGTCAGTGTTGATTCATTCCAGGTGGTGGGTGGGCGTGGCCATGTCCTGTGATATTTGGCATTTTGGGGTTCAGTACTGATCTTTTGTGTTTGGGTTGTGTTTTATAACTCTCTGCTGATCTTCTGGTTTGCAACCAGGACAGAGTGGCTAACACTGCTGTAGATTCCTGTAGATTCCTCCCTGTAGATTCTCCACCATGTGGAAATTCCACTACCTTGGGACTCTGCACTGTCTGTGCTGGTGTTTGTACTCAGCTGCTTCCACTGGCTGCCTTCTTCCCATTTCCAATTGAAAGAGACCTTTTCTGGCGATTTCAAAATTATTTTATGTTGGTAATTTGTTGCACTCCCAATATTTATGGGTTCTCCCAGTCCAGAGCTAATTCAGAGGCTAGATTTTGTGTAGAGAAGGTCAGAGAGAAACATGTGCTTTCTCCACCATCTTGGCTCTGCCCCCAGAAGTCCCCTTTTCAAAGCTTTTAAAGAGAAGGAAGGAAATTTCACTCATCTACTTTGACACTGACTCTTATAAACAGTCAAATAGACAAAGCACAGTTACGGTGCTTTGTATTGTTCTTATCTGGAGTAGCTATTTGTCCTTCTTGCCTGTACCTGGCTGCCTTAACTGCTATTGTATATCTCTTAGTAATTTCTGACAGTTTAAATTCCAGCGCCATGTCCATAGTCATTATTCAAGAAATATTCCATTGATTAATTTTTATTTTATATAATAATGTATTATTCTTCTTTTACTTTCTTTTATCACAAGATAGTCACAACTTAGAATATGCTGTCAGTCAAAATTGTTCTGGTTTTAAAATCTTGACCTTTGAGCCCTCCACTGTTTGCAATCTCATGTGACCTTCTTTACTGCTTCACTCTTTCCAAATCTACTTTTTAATCTTTACTACAAACTCCAGTTATAGAATAATAGATTCTCAAAGATATAAGGAATTATACAGTCATATAAATGGAATTGGAAATGTCCTTAGAGGTCATTTCATACAATGTTTTATTTTACAAGTGAACAAATCTCACAGAATCAGAACGATTCTGATTTACCTGAAGTGACACAGATAGTTTGTCACAGAACTGAAATTCAACTCCTAGTCTTCTCACTCAAAATCAAAAATTTTTTCACTATCCCTTTCTCCCGCAATTTCAGAAAGCAGCCAAACCAGCCTATATCTGAACATTAATTCCTTTTATACTATCCCTCCCAAGTTGTCATCCAGAGTATAAGTGAAGACTTGTAGTGAAGGTTCTCCACATTAGAAGGGAAATAGATTGATTTGTACAAAAGGAGGTGATTATAATACTGAATGATCTTGAATACAGAAGGGAGATTCTTTCTGTTTGTGAGTTAGACTGAATATCTGCTGATATCTCTTATAATTTTCGAATTTTTTAATCACCATCGGATTTGGGATTAGGTAAGGAATGGGAAATTTTTAGGGTTTCATAAATTTTAATTTTAAAGTTTGAAAAACCACAGGAAAGGGATTGATTATTGTACTTTTCTAAAAATTTTCTTTAAAAAATTTTATTCCTCTCTAAGATTCCAGGAAAATTAATTTCTTAACCCTTAAACTAAGTTTAATCAGTTAATTGGGGTTGTTGTAGAGAATATTCCTTTTATTTTATTATTTTTTAAAACTTTTATTTGGATAAGAGGAACTTTCGATTAACAAATTTCAAACCTCTTTTTTAATTTTTATTACCCCCACCATTTGATGGAGGATGACCATGTGTTAAAAATTTAAAATATTTAAAAATCACAATAAGATTAGACCAAAACGTTTTTGCTTAAAAAAAATCAGACTTAAATTTGTCAATTACTTTAAGGAAATAAAAATTTTGGGGTTTGATAAATAAATTTAAATTTTAATTTTTTTTATTCCCAGGTTTTTTTTGGGCATAGTTCAGTTCTTCTGCCCTTGAAATTTTTACTCGTTTTGAATGGCGGTCCATAGAATGGTATATATAATTTTTGGGATAAATATTTGGTTTCTATTTCCTCAGATCAGAAATTTGTAAGTCTTCAGGTTTCTTGAAATCATTGTTGGTCATTTCTTGGGAAATAATATTCCATTATTCATATAATAATTTATTCGCCATTCTCCAACGATGGAATCCATTAGTTTGTTTTAAATAAAAAGGGCTGCCACAAAACATTCGTAATAAGGTCCTTTCCCTTTTTAAATCTCTTTGGGATTTCCCAGAGTAAACCTTTATCAAATATCACATTTTGATAACTTTTAATAGTTCCAAACATTCAAAATGGTTTTCCCAAACTCCACCAACAATGCATCAAGTCCCAGTTTTCCCGCATCCCCTTCCAAATTTATTTTTCCTTAACTTACCAATCCAGGTTTGTTATCTTGGTTGTCTTAATTTGCATTTTTGTTAATAATGACTTGAATCGTTTTGTATCGAAATAGTTTAATTTCTTCATCGGGTTGTCTGTTCATATCCGGTTTTTTAATTGGAGAATGGCTTGATTTTTTATAAATTAGGAATTCTCTATATATTTTGGAAATGGGCCTTTTATCAGAACCTTTGACTTAAAAAATATTTTTCCCAGTTTATTGCTTCCTTCTAATCTTGCCTGCATTAGTTTGTTTTACAAATTTTAGTTTTATAATCAAATTTTCTATTTTGGATCGAATGATTCTGTTCTTCTTGGTCATAAAGCCTTCCCCTTCCCAGGTCTGAGGGGTAAACTATCCTGTTTCCTCAATTTATTAATAATTTCATTCTTTTCCTAGGTCGGCCCATTTGATTATCTTGGTTAGGGTGTTGTTGGATCAATGCCTAGTTGCTGTTTGGTTTCAAATTTTCCCAGCAATTTTTATCGAACAGTAAGTTCATCCCAAAAAGGTGGGATTTTGGTTTTCAAGATAGGTTTATATTTGTTATTTTTTCCCTTGAACCAATCTATTCCACTGATCAACTAATCTATTCCTTTTGTCCAAATAGTTTTGGTAACTGCTAATAATATAATTTTAGATCTTTTCCATAACCACCTTCATTTGATTTTTTTTCATTAATTCCCTTGAAATTCTTGACCTTTTGTTTTTCCTATGAACTTTCTGTTATTTTCTAGGTCATTAAAATAGTTTTTGGGACTCTATTGGTATAGCTAAATAAATAGATTAGTTTAGGTATTGTCTTTTATTATTTTGCTCGCCCTATCCAAGAACATTTTATTTTTCCAATTGGATAGATGACTTAATTTGTGTGGAAAAGTGGTCTGTAATTTTTCATAAAGTTTCTGATTTTCCCTTGGCGATAATTCCTAAATATTTTTATATGATATGTTACTTTAAATGGAATTTTCTTTGTAACTCTGACTGTTGGATTTTGTTAGTGATATATAAGAATCTGATGACTTATGGGGTTTATTTTTTCCAGCAACTTTGCTAAAGTTGTGGATTATTTCTAATAACTTTTAGCAGAACTTGGGTTCTCTAAGTATACATCATGTCTAAAAGAGTGATAATTTGGTTTCCCATTGCCTATTCTTATTCCTTTAACTTTTCTCCTCTTATTCAAAGCAGTTTTAATACAATATTAAATAAATGTAGTGGGCCCTTGTTTCACTCCAGATCTTATTGGGAATGTTTAGTTTGTCTCCATTACATATGATGCTTCGTGGCTTTAAATAGATGCTGCTGATTATTTTAAGGAAAATCCATTTTTCCTATCCTCAAGTGTTTTTTAATAAATGGATGTTGGATTTATCAAATTTTTCTCATCTATTGAGATGATCATATGGTTTTGTTAATTTGGTTATTAACATGGCCAATTATATTGATAGTTTTCCTAATATTGAACCAGCCCCATTCCTGGTATAAATCACTTGATCATAGTGTATTATCTTGGAGATGATTTTCGTCTTTTGCTAATATCTTATTTAAGATTTTAATCAATATTCATTAGGGAGATTGGTTCATAATTTTCTTTCTTGTTTTCAGCCTACCTGGTTTAGGTATCATACCAGTCGTTCATGAAGGAATTTGGAGGACTCCTTCATTCCCTATTTTATCAAATAATTTATATAGCATTCCAATTGTTCTTTAAATGTTTGGTAAAAAATTCACAAAACCATCTGGTCTTGGGATTTTTTTCAGGGAGTTGTTTTTGCCTTTCTCTTTCTTTTCTGAAATGGGACTATTAAACAATTTATTTTCCCTGTTATCTGGGAAGTTATTTTTTGGGGTAGTCATCCATTTCATTTAGGTTATAAATTTATTGGCAAAAGGAGCAAAATAACTCCTTATTATTTCTCTAATTTCCTCTTCATTGGTGGAAGTTCTCCCTTTTTTTAAGACTACTAATTTCATTTCCTCCCTGTTTTTCTAATCAGATTTACCAAAGGCTTATCTATTTTATTGGCTTTTACATGAACCAACTTTTAGTTTTATTAATTAGTTCAAGTGTTTTACTTTCAATATTTTTAATTTCTCCTTTTAATTTTAAATTTCCAATTTATTATTTGATTGGGGTTTTAATTTGGTCTTTTTAAAATTTTTTTTTTAGTTGCAAAAGCCAATTCATTAATCTTTTCTTCTTTTTATTCAAGTAAGCCTTAAGGATATAAAATTGCCTCTTATTCCCTTTTGTATCCACAAATTTTGGTTGATGTCTTATCATTGTCATTATCTTGGTGAAATTATTATTATCTAAATTTGTGCTTCACCCAATCATTTTTAAGATGAGATTTTTAGTTTCCAATTCTTTTTGGTCTTTTCCCCTTTTTTTTTGTTGAATGTAGTTTTTATTGCATCATGATCTGAAAAAGAAAGAATTTACTATTTCTGCTTTCTTGCATTTTAATTTTGAGGTCTTTATGTCCTAATATTTGGTAATTTTGAATAGGTTCCATGAACTAGAAGAAAGTATATTCCCTTCTATCTCCATTCTTTTCCAAAGATCCAAATACCTAATTTTCTAATATTCTATTTACTTCAATTTCTTTCTTATTTGTTTTGTGGTTTGATTTGTCTAATTTGAGACTCAAGGTTGAGATTCCCACTATTCGTTTTGTTTCTTTTCTTCTTGCAACTCTCTTAACCTCCTTTAGGAAGATGGATGCCATACCCTTATGCATAAATGTTTAAATTATTTGCTTCGTTGTTTATCTACCCTTTGGGGGATTAGTTTCCTTTCATCTCTTTTAATTAGATCAATTTTGCTTTTGTTAATCTGAGATAAAAGGCTCTCCTGCTTTTTCCTGAAGTATAATAGATTTTGTCGCCTTTTTACCTTTATATATGTATTCCCTGCTTTAAATGTGTTTCTTGTAAAAACATATTGTAGGGTTCGACTTTTGATCCATCTCATCTGCCTCCCTTTTGGGATTCATCCCATTCACATTCGGTTGTTACTAAATCTGTATTTCCTGCCATCCTTAACCCCCAGTTTGCTTTTATTCTTGCCTCCCCCAACCTCTTTCCCCTTTTAAACTTTGCCCCTTGTATCACGTGCACCCTCTTTATAATCCCTCCCTCCCCCTTTGGTCTTTTCCCCTTCCTTCCCTTATTTCTTTTTCCCTTTTCCTCCCCTTTTAATGGGGAGAGAATTTTTCTAAAACAAATGTCAATTTTATTTTTCTTTGAGAACTCTGATGGGAGAAGATTCACACAATGTTCCTCCCCCCTCTAAATTCCCAGATATGATGTTTTTTGCCTCTTTGTGGATGTGGTTTCCCTTTTTTCCCCTCCTTCCCACCTTATTCTGCCATCATCCTTTTCATATCTCTTTTTTTATGTTTAACAATTAAAAATTATACATTATTCTTTTTGTATATCCTCAAGAAATACAATTCTCAAAGTTATTTTACCTTTTTCATCTCTTAGTTATATGGTTGGAACCCAAATTTTGTTTATTCTGATTTTTTTCTTCGAAACAAAATGGAATTCATTTTTTTATTAAATTCCATCTTCTTCCTGGAAGAAAATGCCAACTTAGCTGGTGTTTATTTGGCTGATCCCTAAGTTTTGTGCCTTTGAAATAACCCAGGCCTTGCTTTAATGTAAGGCAGCCAGATCTTGGGTGATCCTTTTGGACCTGGTATTTAAAATTTTTTTGGCTGTTGTAAAATTTTTCCTTAATGTGAATTCAAATTTGGCCCTATTCCTTGGGTTTTTTATTTTGGGTTTCTTTCAGAAAGGTGTTGGGAATTCTTTCAATCCTATTTTACCTTCTGATTCTATTAATCTTTTCTTTGATGATTTCTTGTAAAAAGTATCTAGGCTCTTTTTTTCATCTTAGTTTTCGGAAAGTCCAATAATCCTCAGATTATCTCTCCCGAACTTTTTTCAAGTCTGTCGTTTTGCAAGTAGATAATTCGGTTTTTCAGTTTGTCATTTTTGTTTTTGCTTGACTGATTTTGCTGTCTCAATGAATCATTAGTTTCTATTTGTTCAGTTCTAATTTTTAAAAATTATTTTTCATTAGCTTCTTTTACTTTTCTGTTATGTCCAATTGAGTTTTTAAATGTATTGTTTTGGTCTGTGGAATTTTTCCATTTCACTAATTTTTTTTTAGTGAATTATTTTCTTTCCAAATCACAGATCCTACTTTCTTGGAGTTCTTTGTCTTTTCCATTCAAATCCTACTTTCTAGTAATTCTTTATTTTTCCCAATTCACCAAGTTTGTTTCCCCTTCTGGGTTTTTAAACTTTTCAATTTGTATTTCAGGAAGTTGGTTCTTTAAGGCTTTCTTTCCTTTCCCCATTTTCTTCTTCTCTTTTGGACTTTAATGGTCCTTTTATGGAATCATAAAGGAGGACAGTCCGTGTTTTGCTGTTTGGGTCTCTTCGGTTTGCTGACCTGCTTTTTCTGCTAAAGCTGTTGATGTTCTTTTCTTCTTTTTATTCGTTTTAAAGCCTTTAGGTGTGTCTCCTAGGCAAGGGGGTTCCAGCCCTTCAGGCAGGGGAGATGTAAACGTTTCCTGCTCCCGGATGGGGTTCTGAGGGGAGTTTTTCCCTTCCCCCAACAGGAGTGGATTATACTGGCCGAGTATCAAAGTGACTGGGCTTGTGGGTTAGCGTTGCCCTGGCTGGGGACTAAGGGGTGAAGTGTCACTGCCCCAGGCCGGGCCTCTTGTGGGACTGTAGTTTGGGTGACAGCGACCGCCTGAACTCTGCCCCAGTGTTCTGCCGATCAAATCCCCTGGAAAACTCATGGCCCCAAGCCAGGCTCCCCACTGTGCAGTTGGGAGGCTAACAGGGCTGGGTCCTCCGCTGCAGGATCCCCTCCCCAAGGAAAGCCCTGACTAGGGTTGGGGCTGTTGGGTTTGAGATCTGTGCTTTCACTTTCGGGTTTGAGGGCTCTCCTCAGAACCTAATTTTTCTCAGTCTGTCTTCCCCCTGGCCCCGACAACATTTTTTGGCAGACTGCGATTTTCTTGCTGGTAGTTTTCCTTCTTATCTTTTATTTAGCAGTCAAGACTATTTTTGAGGCTCGATAAAAGTAAAGAGGGTGAAGACTTAGAAAGTCGCGTGTGTCTTCTCTGCCATCTTGGCTCCGCCCCCCTGTAGAGGATATTCCTATTGAGTTAAGGGTTAGACTAGATGACATTTCAGTTCTGAAATTTTATTTTTTCAAGTGCTTTATAGTTACAAGTGTTTCCTGATTGTAGGAAGATAAAGTTTAAATTATTGGCTTTGGACTTATTTGCCTTTAGGACTAAAAAAGAGAACAGATTTTACTTTTTAATGATCTACACAGAACTATATTTCATAACTATTTGAGTAACAAAAATCTCTTCAATCATAGCATAAATCTATTTCTTCATTCCATTCTTAGTGGGCATTTTTTATAATTCTCCAATCCATTTTTTCTTGTTGGCATGACAATGCTTTGGATTTATTTGTAATAATGGTAATAATAATGAGAATCTCAATAATTTAATGTTACAAAGGTGGGTCCTTCATAGCAATCTTTTGAAATATTGGTGGATTTTTACAAGAAGCCACATGGAGTGTTCAATTTATAGTTAGAGAGATCTTCCAATAAAGCATAGAGTGCTTTAGACACTTGGTAGTTTCATACCTCTGGTGACATAACCTGAAATCTTTGAAACTCAGTTTTCTCATCCGTAAAATAAAGAGAATTATGGAACCATTATTACATGGTTGTCATTAGTATAAAATGAAATAATGTATGGAAATCACTTTACAAAGCTTAAAGCAGTCTGTTAATATGAACTATGATGATGACAATGATAATTGTGATGGTGAGACCCATTTTATAGATGGACAAAATAAGGAAGGCAAATCAAATGATTTGCCCAGAGTCATGTATATACTAAATGATGGAATGGATCTGTTATTCGATACCAGCTCTTTGGATACTAAGTTCTGTTTTTATTCTAATGTGGTATGTTGGACAGAGTATGTAATTATAAATCAAGCATTTGTGATTCTTGTCTCAGCTCTGACATCAACTACCTTCATGATCGTGACTTAGTTACTTCTCTGGGGCTCAGTTTCTCTATCCATAAAATCGTGATTATTGGACTAGGTAATCACTAAAGACCCTCTTAACTCTTATGGGAGAAATTAATAGAGCTCTAGATCTTTAGAGTGTTTTACAGAAAGTATATCATATTCAGGTTGACCATTTTTTCTTTCAATGTCATTAAGCCTCCAAATGGAGGAAAATCATCTGAATTAGTATGCAATGAACCCCTGCTTTTCAGTAACATATCAGGTCCATTGGCACAGGAAGTAGAATTCTTTCTGCACACAAAACCTGTTGCTAATTAAAGATTTAACAAATACAGCTGGATAAGCAAAAACAGCCCAGATGGCATTGCAAGAAACCTCTAGTGGGGATTAAGGCAGACAGTTATTCTGCATGATTTATAATCCAAGCCAGGGTCCTAGTCTGCTGCTAGACCAATACCCTCAAGTGAATAAGCACACTCAAGAATGTCTGGACCAAGCCCTTTGCCAGCTTATGAGCTGTGTTATAGACTGGGTTAAGCAGCTGGAGCAGAATCTGTTCTGGGAATTCGTAGGGAATAAAGCTGCCCTTTGTGGAGTCATTCTTCCTTAAGGTCCCATTAACTCCATTGACAACTCAGGAACTAGACCAACAGGTGGTTTGAGCAAGATGCCTTTTATCCTTCAGTCTATTCTTCTGGCAGAAGTTTCTTTACATACTCTCTTCCAAAATCTGTGCATTGAAAAGATGTGCTCACATGCACATGGGCACACACATATTTTTTTGGGGAAAATTTTGCTGCCTATGCCTTCATATGTGGCCAATGGTTTCCCTTGCTCAGAGCACTGATGGAAGACTGTAATTTTTGAAAAGTCTTAATTCAAACCAAAGGAAAATCATCTATCTCCAATGCCTAGGAGCTAGGAAAATTTTTTTAAAAGCCTACTGGCATGGTTTCATTCTTTGGATGCTCAGCCTCCAAAGGAGATCAATTTATAAATAAGACATTCTTTTATATGACAGTTTTACTGCCCTCTCATGGGTGAAAGAAATCCCCACATTGACAAAATTATAGATCTTTGGAGTATTTAAGTAAATTGTGTGTTACTTAAGGGTCGGCTAACTTTAAATAAGATTCAGTTCAATGACTGGGCCTAAACTAAAGCCATATGAAAGAATATAATGTTTTCACCTCATATTTTTGTGTTTGTTCTTATTTTAAATCCTCATGGAAACAGATTTGTTAAGGGTCAACTATATACTAGTATAATATTTTTAAAAAGAGAACTGAAAAAAAATTTCCATTCTTTTCTTGGTTTTCCACTAGCTAATCTTAAGCTAAATCACTTAACCTATGTGAATTTAAATCTTCTCTGTAGACTAGGGATTAGTTGTATGACATACCATGTATGATGGATTAGGGTTTGGAATTCCTGACATAGTCAATTCCTTATACTACTTCAGATAAATGGATCACAGTCTCTCTATGAGAGAAGAAAAACTTTAAGATGTTTTTTGAGGAACAAAGAGATATGCATAGGATCACATAGTTAAGAAATGAAGCCATTGTATACAAATCTTTCCAACGACAAGCCTAGTAATCTACTGCTCTTCCTCTAGTACTGTCATGAAAACTTTTTACAGAATGTAAAGGACTAGAAGAATGAGAATTATTATTAACATTAATGTTAATAGATACTGGGGCTGCCCTTTTATTGGAACTCTTTAACAACGAAACTCCAATGTATATAGGCAACTTCCTTGCCTTATAGATGGCAGATGAGTTAGTGAATACTTGTAAGTGTAGTTGTTCACCCTTCTACTAGCCTGAGACACTCAGAACATCCTATCTGAAACTCATTTTTTAAAGCTTTCTTATAGATGTTTTCTGTCCCACTAGGATACTCACATTCCAAGAATGAGGTTGTCTTGTATGCTTATATTACTTTCCTTCGTGTTTAGTGTAGTGCCTAGGATACAAGTTCCTAGTATACTCCAGAGGACCAGTAATGAATGTTCTTTCTGTAATATTTCTATCAATCTATCATCTATTATTCTATCATTAGTCTATCTATTGATCCATCCATTTATCCACCTTTCCCCTGTCTACTTAGAAACACCTCTTTAAAGAGAGTAGAGAAAAGGTGAGATAGGTAAAGGAATTAATAATGTGACACAATCATTAAATTCACTATTATAATCATTTTTATACTTTTCTGATAGAATAAAAAAATCCAGGATAGGAGATATTGAGGACTGCATTAACTTGTGGGTTCCACATTATAGGTTGGGGGCATTGACAAATTGGAGAGCCTTCATAGAAAAACCAAAGATAGTGAGGAGTTATGACCATAACATATAAGAATTATTTGAAAGAGCTAGAGATATTTAGATTGAAGTAGAGAAGATTTCATGTTGACATTATAGTCCTCTATAAATATTTGAGAGGCTCTTGTATGTATGAAAGGATAATCTTAGAGAGATAGAAAGACAATGTAGCACAGTGAATTATAGTGGTATTAATGCACCATGGTCAAGAATGGACCTTAGTTTCATCATTTAAAATGAGACTTATTTTATAAATATGTTGAGAGGATCCATTATGTGTTTAATAAAAGTTAAAATGCTTTGTAAATGTTAATAATTATTATTATAAAGTTATGGATTCTATTTCTGTTCTCAGAGGGTCACAGATCTAAAATGAAGAGGAATCTTGGAAGACATGTATTCTGGCTCCCCTCAATGGGAGTAAATGAGTTTACCAGTAAGTAAACTGAGGTATAGAGCTTGCCCAAGGAGATAAAGCTAGTAAGCCTTAAAGATAGAATTTTAATCCAGTTTTTCAGACTTTGGAATGATGGCTTTTCATATTGTACCATATTACTTCCTATGTGGAGAAATTTCAGACTCAGAGTTCAATGTCAAATAACTTTCTAAGGTTTAAAATTGTATCCAAGTGGAATGGTCTACCATTTTATTTTGAGAGATCTTATCACTGTAAGTTTTCTAGTAGAGGCTATGAAACTACCTATCAGATATGTTGTAGAGGAAATTCTTCCATTGGCCAGGGGACTGGACAGATGAACTCTAGGGAATCTTTCTAATTCTAGGATTCTGCAAGTATGGTTACAGGGAAGGAGAAAGAAGAGAAGGCAATTTCAGAGGGGAGAACTCAGAAGTCTCCTTCTGGAGCTATTGTAGGCTTGCATGTTCTTTACAGACTTGTAAAAAATGGAGGAAGTGGGAGAGACAGAAAAGAAAAACGTGTAATTTTCTTACTCTGTCATCATACTTTCATTAGCGTAAGCAGCTTAAAGATTGTTGTGTCAGCATCACAGAAGGTGTTGGCAGCCACAGTGGCTTTTAAAGTGGATATAGCTGAGAGATAAGTTAAGGGCCAAGAAGATTCTATATCTCCAACCTCACCAATAAAGTTGAGAGATATGGCTGAATTGAGAAAAATCTCTGTTCCTTTCTGAATGGAAATAGTCAAAGGAGGGGAAGCCTTGGATTCAAAACACATTAGGGTGCTATTGTAGTCTCCTACTGCTACAGTTAGAAGGGCCAGAGATGAAAAACAAGAGATCATTATTTGACACATTTTAATTCACCAAAGTATAAGGCATATGATGTCTCCCCTTGAGACATACCTGGAGGAAAGTACAAGGAAAGACAATAAAAAAGACATTCATGTCACAGTCAGTGGCGAGACATTGACGCAGCTAGATCTTTGCAAGGGAAGGATGCTTCTCTGGCCAGAAGCATTTGAATTTTAAGCTAATCTTGAGGCTATGTCATGAGGATCGAGGAGATAGATATTGAGCCTATATTATATCAGGTGCTTATATGTTTACTGCACTACACCTAGGAGTTCCACACAAAAAGGTTATTTGATGGTGTGGAAGAGAGTCAGGGTTTTTATAGGAAAAATTACAAAGTCAGGTCAGAGGATTCCAGAAAAAGAACAATGAAGAAGGAGTATATTAACTGGGAAAAAAGTTTTTTTCTCTAGAGCTAGTAAATTGCTGCAAGGAATTCTAGGTCTTGAAAACTAGACGATTTCTCAATTTCCACAACTATTTTCTGTCATAACTTTGTTGGAATGAATGGAACACTGAACTGGATGTCAAAAACAGCTTATGGTTGGCTTATGCTATTAAGCAGCTTGGGCAAATTGTTTCCATATTCTGGGGCTCAGTTTTTTCCTCTATAAATTATAAGCATTGGGCTATATGATCCCTAAAGTTATTTGTATCTTCAAAATTCTATGGATTTATAACTCCAAGCCTTGGATCAGGTTGTGATCCATCAAATCTTATGAGGAAATAAACCAACTAGAGACTTCCAGTAGTAAACAGAAAAAAGATAGCTACCTAACTAGCACTGTTTTTTTTTTTTTTTTTTTTTTAATGGAACCAATCACCAACCTCATTGCTTTGTTGAATAGACACTGGTAGGTATGCTATTTTGTTTTCTAGATATTATTTATATCCAGAATAGATATAATAGAATAATATAGATATTATCTATATATAGATAGATAGATATTAAAATAAGATTTTTCTTCAACCTTGATCCTTTGGATTGTAATTAGAAGAAAATGTGAATGAGATCAAAATTTAAGAAAGCCTGGACAAGTTACTTTACTAATCTGAACATTCATTTTCTCCTCTATGAAAATTAGTTCAAATTCCACATCTACAAATTTTCCATGTATAAAATTTATATTTTATCCTACACTTTGAATTCAACATCCTTCTGCCAGAACTAGCATGGTTTTTCTTGAGTAATGATTGGTATTACATCAGTCTTAAATCTTTAAAGTTGTTTTCCTATACAATGTTGTTACTGTAGAAATTGCTACCTTACTTCTCTCGGTAATCAGCATCAGTTGTTCTAAGTCTTTCCAAATTTCTCTGAAACCTTTCCTTTTATAATTTCTTATGGCATAATAATATTCAATTACATAATTTGTTTAATAATTCACCAATTATGGACATTCCTTTAGTTTCTAACTAAAAGAATTTATATATATATATATATATATATATATATATATATATATAAAACATGTTTAATATCTTGTCAATATGAATTTTCACATATTGGGATTGCTAATGCAGCTTGCTATATAATTTCTACCCCATGTTGATACCTTGTTTGAAAAAAGTGGTGAGAATGGTAATAGTGGTTCTGGATGCTATGCAAGTCCCAATGAAAAAGTCTTAGGATGTAAGGTCTCCAAGTTAGTGAATTTTTAGTGAGTTAAACTTATTGTGGCATAAATAGTGATAACTGAAAATTTAGAACACACAAATTTGAGTATAAGTTCTACCACTTGGTAGTTATGTGCACTTGAGAGAAATCATTTCATCTTTCTGAACTTGTTTTTTCCTTTATAAAATCAATCTAATAATGTGCTCCAAACCTCACACAGAGCTTTTATGAAGATGAAGAAAGCTAATACATATAAGTTACTTTTTAACTCTCCTGTGTGGAGAAATTTCAGAGACTCAGAGTTGAAAGTAATATAACAACTTTCTAATCTTTAGAATTGTATCCAAATGGAATTCTAAAATACTGTGTAAATGAGAGTTGTTGCTATTTTATTACTGAAACTCCCTTGTCAAAGAATAAACATTTTTTCCAATCATTGAAATGAATCATCTTCAAAATCATCACCATTGCCAGCATGTGCCCCCACTTAAAACAAATCTCCAGGTATTTTCCACCAGCTGTAGGTGGAAAATGGTAGATTATGGTTAATTTTTATATTTTTGACTTGCCTCATAATTTTGGCTACATCCCAGAGTAATTTGGAAGCATATGTGTGATGCAGAATGTCAGCCCAGAGGTCAAGCCAGTCTTTTCAATCTTGCTGTGCTGTTCCTCCCCCACAACACATGCACACACACACATAGGAATGTACATGCATACAAAGCAGGGATGCATATGTACACATGCACATACAATTCAGGAACACACATGCATATAGACACATTCAGGAACACACATGTACACAATGCAAGGATGTACATGTACATGTGCACGAACACAATGCATACATACACACATGCAGGGATGCACATATACACATGCAGGAATGCACAGGTATACATACATAATACAGGAATGCACATGTACACAATGCAGGAATGCATATGTACACACATGCAGGAATGCACAGGTACACATACACACATACACTGCTGTCTTACTGGGTTGGTAAATCCTGAATATAAATGGGTGGACAAAGTCAGTGTCTAACAGTCTCTGGACCATGTTTAGCATGATGCTAGAATGAAATCTGCTTTAATGGAGCATGATCATAATCCTAAAATACTTGGTAGGCAATGTTGGAGTACACTGAGTCCAAGTAATCTAGTTACCTTCTGCCTAACTGGATCTAGTGGCGCCTGACAGAAAATTGAATTATCTCCAAGGGGCCTCTGCAAGAAAAATGAAGGGAGATGGAGGTTTTGAATCTAGGAGGAAAGATTAAAAGAACTTCATTCCTCCGTGGATGACTAACAGATGATAACTCTCTGTAAGTCTTTGAAGGGGAGATAGAATAAGAATGGAGACATCTAGCAGAGAGTGACTGGGAATAACAGAATGAAGCCAAGCAAAGGAAAATTGAGCAAAGGCAAATTAAAGCAATCTTAACAGCGAGGACGATTAAAGCCTTGAAAAGTCTCCCATGGGAAGTGATGGAAACCTCCTTGCTTGAGACATTTCCAAATCGACAAAGCAATGGAAAATGTACTTCAGGGACCAATCCCACGCTGGCAGGGAGCGGACAAAATGATTTAATAGATCTTTTCTGTCTCTCATTTCAACGAGCCTGTGAAATTGTATTGCAGCTAAGAAACAAGATATTCCTCGCTCAGACAGAATGTTTACAGAGGCTACATCTGAGGCACAGGGTTCATAAGAAAAAAAAAAAGAAAGAAAATTTATTGTATAATTCTGTCACTCTTTCACATATTTTATGTACTTGTGTTTGGTCTGGAAATAAAGTTCTCTATAGCCCTGTTTTTTTTCTTCTTCTTTAAGAATGGTCTTTGTTTATCTTTTAGTTAAGAGGCAAGAACATCTTGAACTTGAACCATTTAAACAGAAAGAATCTCAGTTTCAGCTTACAGGCTTCTCATTGCCAAGTGGTGTGCTGATATTAATCATGCTCAATATTTTTTTTCTCTTTCCAAATTTCAAAGTAATAGATGCTCTCAATGTATGCAATAGGTCTCTATAACAAATGAATTGATCAATAGCAGTCCTTCCATGACTATCTCTCTTCCCCCACCCTATTTCATATAACTTGGGAAAATAAGGGCTCTTAAAGCTCATTTAGCCTGATCACTTTAAAAGTCATTAGTCTGACTTTTAAAGATGAAGAAGCTGAGACAAAGGAGAATGAAATCTAAAATCTAAAGACACTTGCATCTAATCACAGTTAGTAAGTGACAGAAGAGGAATTCAGCTCCAGGTCATCTGATATGAAAATAACAAATTCATGCTTTTTAAACTGCATCATGTTGGCAAGTAATGAAAAAACCAGGACCTTCATTTTCGCCTCAAAAACTTAAAAGCTTTGGCAACAGAATGCCTCTGACAACGTACTAGAGACACACAGCAAGCAGCTGAATGTGGAGTATAACTCTTTCTCACTAGGACTGACAGTCTCCACAACTCTGAAAAAACAAGACTTGTCAAACTTACTTCCCTACTCTTGGAGGTTTCATGAAAGCAGGATTCCTCACTAATGGTATTTGAACAAACCAATCAAACTCATAACCTGGCACAAAGTCTTACAAAATAAAGTGAGGACTCAAGAATCTCCAAAGCTAACATATGTTGCTGATTCCTACCCCTTTCTCCTGCTCACCTACCTCATCAAACTTATGGGATTTGTGTTCTGTTTTGGCAAAATTAGAGCGTGCTAATCTAATTTGGAGCACCCTGCTATTCAATGTTTCCACTATAAAAAGCTTCTATTCTATTAGATCTATAACAGAAAGAATGAATTGTGGTCCAGAAAATATTAATAACTTGCCCAAAATCACACTGGTAGTAAGTAGCAGAGGCAGAATTTGAACCTATGTAATTTTAGAACAAAATTAGTGTTCACCATGGCATACTATATTTCATAATATTGATAAATGATTACTACCACCTCAAAAGTATAGACAGTAGTTCATTTGCCCCTTATTGGTGTTTTCTGAGACCCCACATTGCTCCTTATGCTATAAGCAGGTGTGTGATTGACCTTGCACTCCCACTTGCTTTGCTATTGAGAATCAGGTGTTAGGAAGCATCTTACAATGTGAACAGTTCTATTTTAACTTTCTCTAATTCTAATCCAAAAATGCTTAAACTAATCTGAATAGCTAAAAAGATATTTAAGAAAGAACAAGGAATCAAATCTATATATTGGTCTTTATAAAATAGTGGAATAATATGATGAAAACTGTACTTTTGGGAAATCACTTTGTCAGTTATGTGGCGTATGCATTTGAGTAGAAAAATGAGGCAGAGAAACAAATTAGGAAGTTATTGCAATAGTCTAAGCAAGAGTCAATAAGGGTCATATCTAAGGTAGTGCCTGTATGAATAGAGAAGAGAACAGATTTGAAAAATGATATCAAGATAGAAATGACAAGATTTCCAACTTGTTGGTCCAATAGAGTGAGAAAGAGGAGTATAGGATAACAACAAAATTGCTATCAATAATTGACAACAATTATTTATCTGGGGATTTAAAGGATGATGTATTGATCAGAAATTAGGAAGTTGCCATAAGGGATACTTTTTTTTGGGGAAACATAATGAGGTTTGCTTTGGACATGTTGACTTTAGGATGCCTATAGTATATCCAGTTTAAGATGTCCAATACAAAATTGTTAAAGTGAGACCATGGTTAAGAAGAGATGCTGGAATTAAAAATAGATCTGGGAGTCATTTGCATAAATGTGTTAATTAAACCTTTGATAAGCTCATAAGTGAGGGAAAGTGGAAAAGAAAGAGAGAAGTGCTCAGAACAAAGTCTTGAGATTCACTCAAAAATAGAATATAGACATAGATAAGTATATAACAAAGGCAATTTTTTTCACATTCCTCCTTTCAACCACCTTTGATATTATTGATCACTGTCTTTCTTAAGACTTTCTTCTTTCTAGGTTTTTCAGACATAAGTCTGCCTTGTTCTCTTAGTTATCTGATTACTTCTTATTCTCATTTTCAGGATCCTATTCCAGACAATGCTTCTATCTTTAAGTGTCACTCAGGGTTCTGTACTGGGCTCTTTTCTCCTCTCTCCCTATACTACTTCCTTTGGTGATTTTATCAGCTCCTATGAATTTAATTACCATTTTTATGCTGATGATTCTCAAAATCTTTTTTGTCCCAAATTATCAGCTGACCTCCAGTCTTTATCAGACATATTGAATAGGATGTTCAGTAGACATCTTAAACTCAATATTATGTGGGAGGAAAACTAAAAGAAATCACCATCATAAAAATCCAAAAAAAGCAAAATATCCAGAAAGAGAGGACGGTCAGCAGTACCAAAGGCTAAATAAAGATCAGAATTGATGTGAGATAAGAAAAGGTGATGGGATTTCATATTTGGTAATTAAGAAATCATTGGTAACTTTGCAGAGAATAATTTCAGATGGGTGGTGGATGCTAGAAATCAGATTTGGAAAGATTTGAGGAGTGAGTGAAGTAGACAAAATAAATGTAGTTAACTTTTTCTACGAGTTTGGTTGAGAAAGCAAGGTGAGATATACTGTAGAATTTAATAAATATTCTATATAGTATGTAGATAATTTAAGGGGATTGTAGGATCTAGTGAGGCTTTCTAAGGATAGATAACATGTTGCAATAGAGAAGAAACCAGTAAATAGGGAGAGATTAAGGCTCTGGTATGTGTGGGTTTGATAGTGGGAAATACATGGAGGAAGAATTATTATATCTAAGTCTTAAAGAATGGCTGTGATACTAACAGACAACTTCATCCATACTTCATAATTAGATGCTTCCTAATTATAATGATAAGATCCATTTGCATTTTGTTGCTGCTGTTAATTTCAATGCTATTGATCCTGTTTAATTGTGACATTGAATAATCTTTGAAATGTTAAAGATCCCTTATACCAACAATTTGTCCACATTGTTTTGGAATAATTTGTTGTTTAAGATCACAGAATTAAAAACACAATTAAAAACAGAATAAAAACAAATAAAAACACAAAAAAATCACAATAAGTGAAAGCACTAAAATATGTGAATGTCATGAAATCTAGAACTCAACAGAGAATTATCAAAAAGTGGAGAAAGCAGTTGGTTATGGTCAGTTAGTCGATAAGCAATCATTAATTGCCTATTTTGTGCTGGGGACAATTGAGTTACAGGCCCGAAGTCAAGAGAATGCATCTTCCCAAGTTCAAATCTGGCTTCAGATATTTTTCAGTAATGTGACCTGAGCATGTCACTTAACCCATCTGTAAAATGAGCTGGAAAAGGAAATGGCAAAGGACTTCAGTATCTTTGCCAAAGAAAATGCCAAATAGGCTCAAGAAAAGTTAAATATGACTGAACAGTAACAGTTTTGTAGCAGGCACTTTGTTTAGCCCTGAGGATATAAAGTAAGATAAAAGAAGGTCTCTGCTCTCAGGGAGTTGTGAAGAAGTCTTGAATGAATCTAGTGTCAGGAAAAGTTTACAAAGGTGGCCATTACTATCATAGAGTGAAACCAATTTATTAAAACCATTGTTTGTTCCAAGCAATTTATACATCACTTTAGGGCTAAATCAGTGCTTTTATTTGTTGTGCTTTTAAATTCTATGGTTTTAAACAATCAATATTACTCCAAAACAATGTGTGTATATGTGAGAGGGGACCTATTGTTTCAATGAGTACACATCAGTGACTATTAGAGATACTGCAACAACTGTTGGTGTGGGGGAACTTTAACATTTCAAACATTATTCACTGTCACAAGCTGAAGCACCAAAAAAGTGCAATTAACAATGTAATTGGATCTTATCATTATAAGTAGAAAGGATCTAATTATGAAGTACAAATGAAGTTGTTTAGTTAGTATCTTAGCCATTCTTTAAGGCTTAGCTGTAATGATTCTTCAATGAATTGCCCATGAAATTTGCCACATAGCTTAAGAGTAAAGCAGGCTTACTCATTATTATTATCCAATTTCAAACTGTATATACTAATAATATAATGTTTTGAATCATTATTATCTGTATTTGTATAATATTCCCCTAATTGATTGTAACCCCTTTGAGCACAGGGACTCTATAAAATCTAAATTTTATATCCACAGAGCATGTGTTTTAACAGATATATATATATACTAATGAATGAACAAATAAATACATAAAACAAAATAATAGCACACAAATCCATGTAGATAAACCATTTATATTTTTACTTAAAGAGTCAGGTCACTAGGACCACATGCACACACACACACACATTGACAAATGAGGGAAATAATTAGATTCTCTTGACAACAGCAAATTCACAGTGTGGTATTTGAACTTGTTTATATTGAATCTTGTTCCTCCAATATTTTATATAGGAGGAAACTGAAGCCCAGAGAGGTGTTTTTTTGGTGTTTTGGTTTTTTGTTTGTTTGTTTTTGTTTTTTGAGTTCACATAGTTCTTCAGAGTCAGACCTAGAAAGAAATCTCAGACCTGATATCCTGAGATCCTATTTCTGTGACTGAAGTCATAGAGTATACTTGGACTCTACAGTCATTCCGGTTCTGAGTTCTATGATACTATGAAATTAGATAGCTAAGTAGATAGAGTGATTGATGTGAATCAGGAAAACCAGTGTTCAGACTAGCTTTAGATAATCACCCACTATATGATCTTAACCATAGAAAGGAGAGAGAGAGAGAAAAAGCATCCAAAAAAACCCCTTCATGCTATCCATTTCAAGGGGCTATTTTAAGAAAAATCTTTTGTAAACTTTAAAGAAATATGACTGCTTCTTCCACCCCAATTCAAAGCAATTAAGCACTCATTAAATTGACTGTGGTTTTCCTGTGCATCTTTTATATACTATTATATGACAATGAATATAGCCAATTTTATTGTTCAGTTTTATTTTTTTCTTTCAGTCTCTAGTAACTTCTGCATAATTCTTTAGGATTTTCCAAACTGTAAAAGCAAAGAATAGGAGAGACAGGAACTAAAAATGCTGCCGAAGCATAAGTGATACTATTCTTTTAGGGTCCTTTTTTTTTTTTTTTTAAAGAAGCTTTTTTTTTTTTTATCACATTGACATTAGAGAAATATGCTATTTTTTTCTTCTAAGTTCTTTTGATAGTAGTAGTTGTAATGTTCAAAGTGCTACCCCCTGCCACTGACCTTTGTGCCTCTCTGGTCAAATTTCTCTGTTCCTGTCAATTACTCAAGAGAAGATAATAGGGTGTCCTCTCTGTCCAGCACCCAGCTCCAGGAATACATATTCCTCCCACAATGTGTTCATACTAGTCTATTTTCAATATTTTGGCCCAGGGCTTTGGAAATATTCATCAGCTATCAATTCATATGGAAACAAGCATAACCCCAGTGAAAATTTCACAAAAGGGTACCAGCCCCAGGGGCACTGTAGAGTGCCTCCCAGCATCTTCAAAGCAGAGTCAATCATACACAACCTCAACACACTCATTGAAACCTGGGTTGAGAATATCATGAAACTGTCATTTTCTCTCTAGGCTGTGACTAATGTCCAATTTCAGAGCTGAAGCTTCTCCACCCTCTTTGTTCAACTTCAAAGGAATTTGTAGGCAATAGGAAGGACGTATTTGGACCTCAATCAAAATATTGCAGGGTTTTGTGTTGTGCAAGTAAACAATTATTTTAGATGGAACTCTTTCAGTGTGATCACATGACCCTTCAAAATGAGCAAAAATCTATGGAAAAAGTAGTTTCTGTTTTTGCTAGAAAATCCCCAAATCATAAATCTGGAATGTTGGAAAAACTATAAGAAGCCTTAGAATATGAAATGCTAGAGCTGAAAGAAGCTTTAGAATTTAAAATATCAAGGTTAAAGAGAGACTTTAGAACACATAATGTCAATTCCAGAAGGCATCTTAGAAATAAGATTATGAGAGTTGAAAGCAACTTTAGAATATAGAATACAGAGTTATGAGGGACCTTATGATACATGCACATGGGATTTCCTAGAGAATTCATGAAGGTTAATAAAAATCTTGCTGAAGCTCACAGTGAATCTTCCATCAAAGAGAAGGAAGTTTTTGTTAGTGTTAAGCAGCAAGAATTGTCTGAAGATTTGAGATTTTTAGGAAAAATGAAATACTTTGCAAATTTAGATGAAAAAGTAAAAAATAAAGAAGATATCATTAGTCTAACTGGAAATGGTGACAGTTTTATTACTGTCTTTGTTTTCATTGAATTCTGGGCAGAAAAGAAAAGGACTTGTCAAAAACCTTAGGATTTATAATATTATAGAAGCTATATTGTGCAATGATAAAATGAAAATTGATATTAGATGATTGGACACTATTTTAGAGCTGAAAAGATCTTAAAAATTAGAACACCAAATGTCAGAATTGGCAGGGACAATAAATGTACAGTATAAGATCCAGATAGGATCTTAAAATATGGGGCATGGGATATAATTTTTAGAAAAGACTTTACAACATAGGCCATAGGCTGTCAGAAATGTATATGATGTTAAGTCATACAATGTCAGAACTGAAAGAAATTTTGGAAAAGACTGTGGAAGTTAATATGATGTAGTGCATTATATTTAAATATAGATTCTGGAAGATCTGAACAAAATCCTCCTCAGATACTTACTAGATGTATGATTGTAAGTCACTTAATCTGATCCTCAGTTCCTTATTTGTAAAATAATAGTATTTACATCATATGAGGATCAAATGAGATAATATATGCTAATTATTTTACAAACTTTGAAATGCTATACAAATATTAAAAAAGAGAAAAAAATCTAGTAGTATATCAGGGCTATATGCAGTCTTAGAACATAGGGAATGCAATGCTAGAACTGGAAGACACTTGAAAAAGTAATATGGGAACATAGAATATCAAATATCAGAGCCAGAGTGAATCTTTAATCCCAAGGCACCAATAGTCAAAGCTAGAGGAGACCTCAAAACATAGGACACAGAATGTTAGATGTGGAAGGATTCTTAAAAATACTTCGTCTCCCCTGCTTCCTTCCCATGCTTTCTTCCTCCACCCAAGTATTAGATAATAAAGGAAAGTGACATAGCAGTAAATGCATAGGTAATTGAGGGTAGTCATTTAATAAAAGCAACAGCAACAAAAACAATAAATACCAGCACTAAAACAATAAATAGTAATAATAATTAACATTTGTATAATGCTTACCATGTGCCAGACACTGTGCCATGTGCTTTACAATTATTTTTTTTATTTGATTCTAACAAACAGCTTGCTAGGTAGATGCTATTATCATCACCATTTTATAAATGTTAAATGATTTGTCACAGTCATACAATTAGTAAGGGTCTGAAGCTGAATTTGAACTCGAATCCTCCTGACTTTAGGCCCACTACTCTTTCCATTATACTATTTTTCAATGCCCTCACACATCTAATGAGGTAGGACTAAGTAATCTTTAAAAACCCTTCTAATTCTAAAACTGAAGATTCTATGATTTTATGAAATAATTGGAAAGGTGGAAAAGACAACTTTTACATGTGTCTTGGACTGGCCCAATTGAGGCACTGTCACAAATGCCTTTTTATGATTGGCACCCATAGCTCAGGTAAAGGGGTTTGGTTATTTATTGCATAGTATCATTCTCCTATTTCATCCAGGGCCATCTCCAGTCCTTCTGATTTATCTCTGGCCACTAGACCAAAATGACTCTGGAGGGGAAAGTGAGCAGGTGACCTTGCCCAGCCTCCCTGACTTCAATGCAATTCCATTGTAGCTCATGGTATCACCTCCCTGATGTCATCTCTTTCTCTTTGAGAATGAATGACAAAATAACAAAGTTTTGTCATTTATTTTTGGTCATGTGTATTTTGATATCCCTGTGATGTAGATATTATTATTTTACAAATGAGGAACTGAGTATTAGGCAGATTAAAACAACAATACTATGTTGTGTCCTGGGTTTTAGAACTGGAAGAGATTTGGGAGGTCACTTAATCCAATGCCCTCATAGATTACTGAGCGCCAAGGAGACAAAGAGACTTTTCTAAATAAGGTCACATAGTTAGTCTGTGACAGAGAAGGCATCACAGTCCCTTCCACCATACAACCAGTTGTGTTACCGATTAGTCTCCCTTCTCCCTCCCACATTTTAAGCAAAGTTGAGGAGCTTTGATGTGATGAGCTGATTTGTATGCCTCTGGGCCAATTTGATAAATGCCAGATTCTGCCATTGGGCTATAATTAACACACTACTGTGCAGCCTCCTGTCTAGGTCAGGAATCCAGCAACCCTTTTCCCCCAGTAGGATGCATTCCCTACAACTTTCCGTATGGTTCTGAGCTAGGACCCACACCCAATTACTGTGCAATAAAAGCAGTCTAGACCCCAGAGACCCAAATGAAACAATTAAACTAAATAAAAGCTAATAATATGTTGTCTGGGTTCCTGATTTGATGACTCCCAAATGAGCACGTGTCTTCACTCACACTTTTTAAAATATTTTGCTAAATCCCCAATGTATTTTCCTCCTTATCTCCAGGGGGGCTCACTTCTAAGTAATGCATTTAAAGGCATTTATGCCAAGGGCATAGTTTCTTTCTGCCCTTGAGCTATATAGTACATAAAGAAACAACATCTGGGCCATTGACTAGGTAGCTAATAGATTTGGCTAAAAATTTTTTTTTTCTCAAAAGTTCTCCAGATAGAGGTAGACCAAAACCACTGCCTATTTAAATTGTGTTCAAAGTCCAGTGCTGGAAGTATGATTAACAATAAATATTCATTCATTTAGAGAGTATTAACCATTTAAATTTTTTCTGTTTAACTGGAAAATTTGGTTATTAATTATTCTTACAACTCTATAACATTTTGTACTTTATAAAGAACCTCCCTCTAGCCACCAAAAGGTTAGACAAATTATCCCTATTTACTTTGGGGGAAAATGAGGTTGAGAAATAAATTTTCTTGTCCACAGACAAACATCAAATAAGTAACACAGCTTGCAATCAAGTGCTAGCATTCTAATTGAACCCCTTTGGTATTATGATCTTGTCACACTATCAGTCAATATGCATTAAATACCTACTTTATCCTAGACATTGCAATACAGTAATTTATGTTTTTAAAATTATTCTTTGGTGCATATATATATACATATATGTGTGTAATTATGTCTATGTGTATGTGTGTAATTATGTCTATGTGTATGTGTGTATATACATATGTAATTTTACCATATTAAAGATTAAGAGAAATTTGAATACTAATGAGATAATTTGCATGTTTATTTTTACATAAAGAAGTAAATATTGATGGAACATTTGAGACCTTTTATTGCTGCCAAATTTTTTGTAATTCTGCCACATTCAGTTGCACAATCCCATATGGGATCTGGACCCACAGTTTAAGAAGTTTTGGTCTAAAAGGTTTGGCATGGACTCATCCAGTAAGATCATGATTCAATGTCTTTCTGTTCCTGGAATGATTCTGCCCTATTCTGTTTCAAATGAAGTGATATACTAAAGCAAAATGTATATGCCTTCATTATAATATGAAGTCAATATTTTAATATAATATTTTCTTCCAATTACATGTCAGCATAATTAATTTTTTAAAAGTTTTGAGCTTTAGATTCTATTTCTTTCTCTTTTATTTATCTCCCCCCCACCAAGACAAATCCATCGAGTACCTTATGTGACTTACATAAGGTCAAGTACAAATTCATTTGTGTCAGTCAAATAAACACGCACACACACACACACACACACACGAAAAAAAAAACACAAACCCCCCAGAAACTAAATTGTTTCTCTCAGACACTCCAGTATAGACCTTGTCAGAGAGCAGATCTTGGGTTTTCATCATAGTAAAAACTGTGAAAGGAGCAATGTGCCAACAGTGTGACTGCTCAAGGATAACTTGGTATAGGTTCTTGTGATTATTGATTATGTATTGATTTCCTTATCTGAACCATATATCTTTCCTCCTGTAATGAATTGAAGCAAGTAAAGGAAGGAGATTTCTTTATATAGCATTAGGTCTTTCAGTCCTGTACAAGAGGCCAGAGAAAAATGCACCAATGTCTTTTGAGTACTATTTTTTCCCATCTTCACTTAATGTTCATTTAAGCCCTTCCTTCCCACTTAAAAAAAAATCTTACCTTAATGTTTTGTTCATTATTACCTCAAATTCTGTTTGTGGACAAGGGCAAAAGGCTTATTTTTTCCCCTAAATGTTACTATTTTATTACTGTACTTCAATATTACAAAAAAATTATTTTTGCTTTTTTTCTTTGCATTAAATTCAGATCACATTATTGTTCTCATATAAGTTCACTAAACCCTTATCAAAAATATCTGATGCAAAGATTTTACCATTTAGCCACTTCCTTTCTTATCCTAGATGCATTAATTTAATGTGTTCAAAAACTTTTCTTGTTCAAATGTGTGGAATAGATTGTCATTAGAGACTCTTTTTTTTTTGAGTAAATAAAAATAATGTTGTTGTTTTTTAATTCAATCAGAGGAACAGGTTAGTGAAATAAAAGTCAGAAACAATTCCACTCATTAGCCTAGCATTCAATAATCCACAGAATATATCTATTGGGAATAGAAGTTATTTAGATGTGTAGAAAGACATTTTCCCTACTGTTCTGATATTTTTCCTCGTGCATATCTTTTCTTTGATATCTTATGCTTATGCACAAGGTTTTTCTCTTCTTTTTAAAAATTTCTTTTTAAATTTTTATTTTTCCCTACTTATACGTAAAGACAATTTTAAACATTTAGAAAAATAAAGTAAAAATGTATACTTCAATCTGTATTCAAACACCATCAGTTCTTTTTCTACATATGGACAAAATTTTTTATCATGAATATTTCAGAGTTGTCTTAGATGATTATATTGCTGAGAATAGCTAAACATTCACAATTGATCTTCTTGCAATATTGTTGTTTTCTTTATACATAGTACATTTCACCTTAATCAGTTCATGGAAACCTTTCCAGGTTTTTCTGAGAGCATGCACATCATCATTTCTTACAGAGCAATGGTATTTTATCATAATCACATACCACAATTTGTTCAACCATTCCCCAACTGCTGAGTATAATCTCAATTTCCAATTCTTTGCCCTCAGAAATAAAAAAAAAAACTGCTATAAATGTTTTTGTACATATAGGCCCTGTTTCCATTAAAAAAAATTCTTTAAGGATATATACCTAGTAGTAGTATTGGTAGGTCAAAGGGTATGCAAGATTTTTATAGCCCTTTGGGCATAATTGCAAATTATTTTACATAACAGTAACATAACAGTTAATACCACCACCGGCAGTGAATTAATGTTTTGTTTTCTCCCACACCACTTCCATCATTTATCATTTTCCTTTTCTGTCCTATCAGTCAATATAATGGGTTTGTACCCCAAAAGTGTTTTGATTTAAATTTCTCTAATCAATAGTGAGTTAGAGCACTTTTCCCTTATATGGCTATAGATAGCTTTGATTACTTCATCTGAAAACTGTTCATATTTTTTGATCATTTATCAGTTGGGAGTGGGTTTCATTTTTATAACTATGACTCCATTTTTATATTTGAGAAATGATGCCACTCTCAGAGAAATTTCTCTAAATTTGCTTCCACAGTTACTATTGCTAACTGTACCTTTTCTCCTATGCCCCCATTTATTCTATTCTCTCTCTTATCCTGTTATTCCTTAAAAGTGTTTTGCTTCTGACTACCCCTCCCTCAACCTGTCCTGTTTTCTATCATCCCCATCTTCTCTTGTTCCCTTCTCCTACTATTTTCTTGAAGGTTAAGTTAGATTTCTATGTCCAGTTGGGTGTGTATATTATTCCTGCCTTGAGCCAACTTTTATAAGAGTAAGGTTTACTCATTCTCTCTTAGCCCCCTCCTCTTCTCTTCACTGTAAAATTTTTCTTGCCCCTTTTATGTGATATCATTTACCCTATTATATCTATCTCTTTCTCCCAGTACATTCCTCTCACCCTTTAATTTTATCTATTTTTAGATATTATCCTTTTATATTCAACTCACACACTTTTGCGCTCATGTACTTCTTCTACCTGCCCTAATAATGAAAAAGTTCTTCTGAGTTAAAAGTATCATTTTTCAATGTAGGAATGTGATGACTTTAATCTTTTTAAGTCGTTTTGTTTTCCTTTTTTTTCTGATTACCCTTTTATGCTGCTCTTGAGTCTTGTATTTAAAAGCTCTGGTCTTTTCATTACAAATGCTTGAATGTTCTTTATTTAATTGAATGACCTTTTCTTTTCCCCTGATGGATTATATTTTCTCCTTGATTAGGGAGCTCTGGAATCTATAATATTCCAGGAAGTTTTCATTTTGGGATTTCTTTTAGGAAGTGATTAGTGGATTATTTCAATTTCTATTTTATTCTCTGGTTCTAGAATATTAGGGTAGTTTTCCTTGGCAATTTCTTAAAAAATAATGGCTAGATTCTTTTTTTGATCATGTATTTCAAGAAGTCTAGTAACTTTGAAACAATCTCTTCTGCATCTATTTTCTAGGTCAATTGGTTTTCCATCCAGATATTTTACATTGTCTTCTATTTTTCTATGCTTTTGGTTTTGTTTTAGTGTTTCTTAATTTCTCATAAACTCATTAACCTCCATTTGTTTAATTCTTATTTTTTTTAATTAAAGCTTTTTATTTTCAAATTATATGCAGAGGTAATTTTCAACATTTACTTTTACAAAATCTTATGTTCCATTTTCCCTCCCTTTCTTTCATCCCCTCCCTTAGATGGCAAGTAATCCAAAATATTTCAAACATGTGTAATTCTTCTATACATATTTCTACAAATATCATAATTTGCAAGAAAAATCAGATCAAAAAGAAAAAAAAAGAAGAAAGAAAACAAAATACAAGCAAACAACAAAAAAAGTGAAAATACTATGGGGAAACCCAATTCTCATCATCTTCTCTCTGGGTGCAGTTAAATCTTATCCTTTAAGGAATTATTTTCTTCAGTAAGTTTTTGTACCTTTTTTTTTTTTAACCATCTTTCCAATTTTACTTTTCAAATTGTTTTCTCCAGTGGATTTTTGTGCCTTTCTATTTTTCCAATTCTCTTTTTAAAGGTATTCTTTTCTGATTGGTTGTTTCTTATCATTTGATCTACTCTGTTTTTTTGTGATGTTATTTTCTTTAGTATTTTTTTGTCTCTTTTATCAAGATGTTGATTCACTTTTTTGTGACTTTCTTTCATTACTCTATTTCTCTTCTCATTTTTCCCTCTATTTCTCTTACCTCATTTTCAAAATCCTTTTTGAGCTCTTCCATATCCTGAGATCACACTTTAGGGGTTTTATGCAGCTGTTTTCAGAGATACTTCTAGAGACTTGTAAGTTTTCAGTTTTTTGAAGGTGTTTTTGAAAGTTTTTTTTTTGAAGGCAGAAAACATGTTTTATCCTCTCCTGATCTGTGCTCTGGTTTGTGAGTGACCACAAGTAATCTTTTCTGCCCTGGAATTTCAAGTAAGGTCTCCACTCAACTCTAGCTGCTACCTCTAGTGAGCTAGTGCTCCTTCTCACCTTAGGACTGCCATCCAGAACTGCAATGAAGATTTGTCTAGGGGCAAAGCAACAGAATCCTGCCTTAGTAGTAGCAAAGATCCCTGTTATCTTCTGCTGACCAGTTGTTAGATCCTCTTCTCTTACTATTTGTGGTCTAACAGCTCTGGAAGCAGTCACTGCTGCAGGTTCAGGGGCTCCCAAGTCCTGCTTTTGGTTTTGTGGGCTGGAGATATGCCGGGGTAGCCTGTGCACTCCACTCTCACCCAGGTGAGACAACTTTAATGTTGACTTTCTCAGTTTTCTTGGGCTGAAAAATTCTTCCATTTCATCTTTTTTATAGGTTTTGCTGTTCTATAATATTTAGAGTCATTATTTAAAGACATTTCAAGGTACTTGGGGGAGAGCTCAGGTGAGTCCCTGACTTTACTCTGCCATCATGACTCTGCCTTTGTTTAAGGTTTTTTAATTGAGTTTTCTTTATCCTGAGATCTTCGGTCTTTTTCTGTCTTTCCCCCTTTTATTTCCTTTTTCCTCTCTCTGTCTGATTCCTCCAGTTTTTAGGGAGGATCCCCATGTGGATGAAACTAGAAAGCTTCTATTGTCCCCTCCCACTTAAGGAATTAACTTTTTTGGTGGCTCTTTCCCACAAACTGGTACTAGTTTGATGTGAGTCCCTTTTTCTTTAGAACTACAGATAGCAATTGTCCTGAACTTCATCCTACCACTATCTTCAACATACTTACTAGCACTGAATACCACTCTGACTATTCCTTTTCATTTAGTTCTAAATACTGCAACAAAGCTAGTGTTTCAAGACTAACACATCAAAATGTCTTTTTTTTTCCTTTAGCACAAGGGAGTGAGTGGGTAAAGTTGAATTCTGCTGCTTGATTTCACAGAATGGAGGAATTATAATAAAGAGAAGGTATTGTGAAAGAGAAGCTGCAGTGGCAAAGAACTCAAACTAAGTGGATCTCAGAAAACAAATTAGTGAGATGAGTATGGAGTCTAGTGGAGAAGAGTATGCTGAATAGAGATTAACCTGGTCTGTTATTAATTTATTAAGGTGCTATCCTATTAGATTTCTTATAATTTTAGCTTTTAGAGATAGCTACAGTTATTTTGCCTCATATATAATTCTGATTTTGGGAAGTTTTGAGAATGCATGAGACTGGGAGAAAAAGGTATCATTCTCTCTTTTTGGTCATATGACCAAGTAATACCTGAATCATGCATGCTCTGTGATGAGGTACTTACTGGGTTTTCCATTTTTCTTTCCCTGAGTGTCTGTCTGAATCTTTCTTCTTTTATTTCCTTCCCCCTTTACCCTCTCTCTTTGTTTTTGCATCTTTCTCTCATTTTTTCCATTCCATGGATATATTCCATTTTTAATAGTTCAGCAAATATAGAAGAAAAATTGCTATTAAAAAACTAAACATTTGATAAACATGTTTATGTGACTTTTCTCATACAAAATGCAAACCAATGTTAACTTGAAACCAATTGGGAGATTTATTATTTTGTCTGTTGAATTGAATTGCCTGTGTGACTACATGATTACACAAACTTGAGCCAATTCTAAAAAACATGAGCCCATGTATTTTAATTCTGTTGGTTCGGAAAAGGACAATAGGAAATATAATGTATTGGAATTGTTAACTTGCAGGAGAGGGGAGAAAAGGAGGAAACAGGTATTAACAAAGTATTTACAATGTGTCAGGTACTGTGTTAACTACTTTATATATTTCTCATTGAATCTTCACAAAAACGCTGTGAAATAGTACTATTATTATCATCATTTCATAGTTGGGGATCTGGGACAGTAAGAAGTTATGTGACTTGCCCAGAATCACATAGTTAGTAAATAATTAAGGTCAGATTTGACTCTAGGACCAGTATTCAAGCTATTATGACACTTAACTGCCTACATAAAATTTGTATGGTACTTCACAGGTGTTATCTAATTTCCCCCCACAACAATCCTGTCCATTTTTGATTTTGGGGAATTGGAGACAAGAAAAGTTAAATCATTAGCCCAGAGTCGTGCAGCTAGAAAGGGTCTAACAGAATTTGAATACAAATTTTACTGACTCCCATATCTATGGGAGATATAACCTTTCACATATTTTGAAGAGCTATCACATGAAGGAAAGAATAGACTTATTGATACTTGACTTCTGAAGACAGAAAGAAAATGGAGATACAATGCATGCAGATAAACTTAAGAATAATTAGAGCATTTCAAAGCAGAATGATCTGCCTCTAGAGGTAGGAAGTGGGTTCTTTGCCCCTTGAGAGACATCACAACTAATAAGCAGCTATTATTGGGTATTCAGAATATTTGAATTCTTGTTCTCTCAATGGGCTGAATAACTTCTGACATCCTTCTTGATGTTTAGATTTTGGAGAGATTTTTACAAATTATTTTCTTGTATCTAAAAAGTAATAAAATATATTTATAAAATATATTTAAATAAAAATATAAAAACTGTTCTAAAGTTTAAAGATACTTTCTTTTTAATATTTACTTTATAGATCATATCCACATATACAATCTTTTGCTAGATCTTTTTGTTTGACATCTCTCACATATATTCCATCTTCTGTACTCACAAAGTTATCACCTTTGTTCATACTCATGACCTCTTCCTAGAACTATGGAATAGTAGGTTTTTCTATGTCATGTCTCTCCTGATTCAAATTCACCCTACAGTTGTCTGGGAAAGTGATTTCTTCTGTTCATCTTATCCCATTAAACATTAGTATTTCCTTACTATTTCTAGGATTGCTTCTTTTTGACACTTCAAGGTCTTCACAGCCTTTCCTACCTGTCCAGTCTATGATTCAGCTACACTAGCCTTCTTTATTTTCTTCATACATAGCACTCTATACTCCATGACTTCTCATTGTCTATGTCCTTTATCTGAAGTATTTTCTTTTCTTACCTTGTTCTCATTATTTTCCTGATTTACTTCAAGATTCAACTCAAAACCCATTTTCTACCAGGGGGCTTTTCTCTGTCTCTCTGCTATATAGTGTTTATTAACCTACAAAATGATCTCAAATCAACTCTTTCTACATCTTATTTTTACCTAATATTTAAATGGGCAGTATGGCATTTAAAATAGAGCACTATACTTGTTGTCAGGGAAGACCTAGATTTAGCTCTTGTCTCTAGCTTTCATTTTATATGAACAAGTTATGGAAGATCTCTGACACTTAGTTTGCTTATCTGTAAAATAGGAATAATCACTCCTTTTGAACTTATCTTACAAGATTTTATGAAAATTAAATCAGTAAGTGAAAGCAAATCATTTTGTCAACTTGAAAATTTCCTATAATCATCTGCTGTTTATCATCATCATCATCATCATCATCATCATCATCATTTCATAGTAACTCATTTCCATAGAGATTTATTTTTAACTCTCATCATGATAACATTGTGAGGTGGTTTACTAAGCATTAATATATTTTATAGATAAGTGGAACTTCAGAGAGATTGTGACATTTCTGCAGTCACAGAGCTTGTAAATATAGAACTAGGAGTGAGAGCCAGGTCAAGAGACTCTAGATTTAATACATTTATTTTGTTAAAGCCAAGCTACTTCATACAGTAGGATGTTTGCCCTAAAAAAACTTTGAAACAATTGATGCCAAAAAAAGAAACAATTGATACCAGTGAATTTGATAATGGATCAATAAAATAGCCTTATATCTATACTTCTATATCCTTCAACGTAGACATTATAACTTTTGAAGGCTCAAGAGATGGACACCAACATTCTGGATGAACTAATAGTAGGAAGTATTGAGGAACTAAAAACTGGATAGGACTTTAGAAATAATTTAAACTAACCCCCTTATTTTATAGAAGAAACTGAAGATCAGAGAGGTTGACTATCTTCCCTAAGGTCATATAAGCAATACTAAGAATTATGACAAGTACTACTAGTATTAATAGTACTGGTACTGCTGCTGCTGCTATTATTACAATTAGCAATATTACTGTTGTAGTCACTACTACCATTGGCATTACTACTCTTTTGTTCTTTTTAAAACTATTTTATTTAAATATTTAAATCATCAAATATTTTCCAATTTTTAACACTAATTTAAAAAATGAGAAACAAATTTAAAAAGTTAGAAACACTAATTTAGAAAATGAGAAATCAAAACAATTTCATTCATATAAAATGCTCTAAATCATTATCAATTAGAGAAATAAAAATTAAAACAACCTCGAGATATTATTTTATATCTATCAGAGTGACTAAAATGATTGAAGGGGAAACACATGTGAAAGGGAATGAGGAAAAATTGAGACATTAATTTATTGTTATTAAAAGTGTCAATTAATTTTGGAGAGACATCTTGGAATTATGCCCAAAGATTTATTAAACTCTCTATATCTTTGACCCACCAATATCACTACTATGTTTATTTCAAAGGAGACTAGAGGTAAAATAAAGAACATGCAAGTTCTAAAATATTTATACCAGCTCTATTTATAGTGGCAGAGAACTGGAAATTGTGATGATGCCCATCAATTGAGAAATAGTTGAACAAGTTGTATATAATTTTGATGGATTAGCACTGTTCTATAAAAAATGATGATCTTGACGATCCTAGAAAAAACATGGAAAGATTTACATGAAATAATGAAGAACAAAATGAGCAGAACCAAGAGAATATTGTATATAGTAATAACAATATTGATCTAAGAACAAATTTGAGCAAATAAATCATCTTCACTATTATAAATAGTTAAATTAACTATAAAGAACATATGAAGAAAAATGCTATCTGAATCCAAAGAAAAAAATTGATTTGTAGAAATATGTATTAGAATGATTTTACATGTACTATACACACACACTATACACATGTGCATAAACACAAATACATGTATATGTATATATGTTTTCTAATGGTAGCCATCTCTAGAGTTGTGGAAGAGAAAAGAAAAAAAGACATTTAAATGATAATTTTGTTATGTATTTAAAAGGAATTTTGTAAATTGTATATAATAAATTTGCAGTTTCATGTGCAATCATTGTAGAAATTATATCATACTATGGAAATACTTGTTTTATTTTATAAATTAAAAATAAATCAATAAATTTTTAAAAATTTTATACATCTCCTAAACTTTTTAAAAAATTTATTTCATAGTTTGATTTACTTAGCTCTGAGAAGGGAATGTTGAGGTCTTCTACTCATATAGTTTTACAATTTATTTTCTCCTGTAATTCATTTAACTTTTCTCTTAAAAATGTCAATGTTATGCCATTTGGTGCACATATGATTATTATTGATATTATTTCACTGTCTGTGATTATGATTATTCTTTAAAGTATCATATTTTATTTTCCCCAATTACTTGTAAAAACTCTTTATAACTTTTTAAAAAATAATTTTGAAGTCCAAGACATTTTTTTTCTCTCCTAATGCTTCTCTGAGACTAAGCAATTTGATATATAAGTCATTCATATGCAGTCATGCATATTAGTAATACTGTAAAAGAAAACAGGCACCCAAAGAAGAAAAAAAGGTAAAGAAAGTTTTGATCTCTAGATTCCATCAGTTTTCTTTCTGGAGATAGATAGCATTTTTCATTGTAAGTCCTCCATAACTGTGTTGAACTATTGTACTGCTGAGAAAAGCTTTGTTATTTAGAGTTGATCATTGTACACTATTGCCATTATTATATACAAAGTTCTCCTGGTTCTGCTCATTTCACTTTGCATCAGTTCTGATTGACATTTCTTTGAGTACAATAGTATTTTGTAGTAATTAAAAATCACAATGTTTACAGCCATTCCCCACTTGGAGGGCTTCCTCTCAATTTCCAGTTCTTTGTCACCACAATATATTTTTTTAATGTAGAAGTCTTTTTCCTTTAAAAAATTCTCTTTGGGATACAGACCAGCATGTTATTGCTGGGTCAAAGGGTATGCATAGATTGAGAGTCCCACAGTGCATTACTGTCTCAATTTTCATACATTCCTTCCAATTTCTTACATCCCTTGGTAAAAAATGTCTAGACTCCTTACAAATCAATGTCTAGACTCCTTACAAATTCAAGGTAATTTAGTAGTTCTTAAATTATCACTCTTTATTCTAATTTCAAGATCAGTTGTTTTTCCAGCAAAATATTTCATAGCATCTTCAATTTATTCATTATTTTATTTTTATTTCTTTATTCAGCTTCTTGATTGATGAATGTCATATTGGCCAATTTGATAGGTGTGAAGTGATAATTCAGAATTGTGTTTAATTTGGATTTCTATAATCAATAGTGATTTATAGCATTTTTATATGATTATAGTTACCTTAGATTACTTTGAAAACTATTTGTTTACATCCTTTGACCATTTATCAATTGGAGAATGGCTCTTATTTTTTTTAGACATTTGTTGGAGAAATTTCTTGTAAACTTTTTTACGTTTATGATCACTGTGTATTTGCTCATTCAACTCCATTTGGTTGTAATGCTAACTCCTTTGCCCTCCAGAATATCATATTCCAACCCCACCCTTAGTCCCCAACCCCCTGGGTCTTTAATGCAAAGCTGTTAAGTTTTGCATTATTCCAATTCTATCTCCATGTATTTTAATGAATATCTTCTGGCTAGTTAACATTTTCTTCTTGACTTGAAGGCTTAGTAATTTGGTTGTAATGTTCCCGGGATAACTTTCAGGAGTTTACTAGTAGATTCTTTCGATTTCTGTTTTCCCTTTTGGTTCTAGAATATCAGTGAAATTTTCTTTGATAATTTCTTGGGGGAAAAAACTATCTAGGCCCTTTTTAAATGGTGAATTTCAAGTAATTTAATAGTTCTTTAATTATCTCTCCTTGATCTATTTTCAAAGTCAGTTGTTTTTCCAATAAGATATTTCACCGTGCCTTGAACTTATTCATCCTTTTCTTTTTCTTTATTTATTTGGGTTCTTGATGATTTTCACAATACTTTTTGAGTTCTGTCAGTACTTTTTCTTTGGCTTGAGACTAACTCACATTTTTCTTTAAAGCTCTGGATGTGGCAATTTTGACTTTGTCTTCTGAATTTGTGTTTTGGCCTTTTTGTTATCATAGTAACTTTTTATGGTCAGTTTCTTTTTTTGATGTTTTCTCATTTTTAGCCTATTTCTTGATGTTAAACTCTGTCTTTGCTGCCAGTGTAGGGGGCACTTCCTAAGCTTTACTTTTTTTTAGTTCCTTTTTAAGCTAGTTTGGGGTGAGGGGTGTCTGTAAGTTTATAGTTCTTCCAAAGTGGTATGATCTAAGGAGAGATATATTTACTATTCTCTTGGTCTTTGCTCTCATTTGTAATGACTATAGACATACTCTTGTGCCTTGAACCTTTGACCAGAGGGATCTGATGTGTAGCCTTCTTGCCCTAGGACTTCAGTCCTGGACTGTGACCTTGATCCACATATGAGCAATGCAATAGAGTACTGCAATCTATACTGGCAGAGGGATCCAAGTAAAATCTTTGGCACCCGTTATCTGATTACCTTACCATCTATGGGTTGAAAGCAATTGCCACTGATTCAGTTCCCCTCAGGGGCTGCTCCTGGTTTGCTGGGGTAAGATCTGTGCAGGTACAATTTGCACTGGATTATGCTGATCTCTCACCCCCATGTGACAGACCTTTCTTAATAATCTAAGTTTCATTGGACTACAAATTGTTTTATGTCATTTTGTTTGTGTGTGGGGTGTAGGGGGTTCTGTCACTTCAGAGTTCATTTTGAGGAGTTGCTTAGACATATTTCAAGGGGAATTTGGGAGAGCTTAGGTGAGTCCTTGATTTTTCTCTTCCATCTTGATTCCATCCTCCTCCATGATAACTTTTAATAAGATGTAGTTTTCTTGAGTTCCCCTTTTAATTAATCAAGTCTATTTTTGCTTTGCTTTGTCTGAGATCATGATTGCTACCCCTTTTTAACTTCAGCTGAAGCATGAGATTGGGTTCCATCTTCTTATTTTTACTCATGTGTGTCTTGTGAACAACCTATTGTTTGATTCTGGTTTCTAATCCTCACTTCCATCAGCTTTTGTTTTATGGATGAATTCATTTCTTTCACATTCACAGTTGACTTCATTTTCCTCCATCCTGTTTTCTCCTGTTTATTGTCTTCTCTCTTTTTATCCTGTCCCTCATTTAAATTCTGTTGTGCTTGTGACCACTGCCTTCTTTTATCTACCTTCCTTTCTTCCTCCCCTCCTCTTTCTCTTGTTCCTTTATTTCCTATTTGTCTTTTGGGTAGGATAGATTTATATTACTAGTTGATGCTATGTACTTTCCCCTCTTGAACCAATTTAGATGTGATTCATGTTAAAACATTTGTCAGTCCTTTCCAACATTTCTCCCTCCTCTATAAAAATTCTGCCTCCCATATCTCTTTTATGTGCAGTAAATTTTCTCTATTCTTTTTCTTCAATTTCTCTTTTTCTAAGAATATATTTTTATCACCTATCTATTAAAAATCATCCAACATAAAGCAATTTTTTTTATTAAAGCTTTTTATTTTCAAAACGTACATGGAGAATTTTTCAATTTCTCAACTAGCCTTGTGTTCCAAATTTCCCCTTCTTTCCCTCCACCCCCTCACCTAGATGGCAAGTAATCCAATATGTGTTATAAATGTTAAAAAAAAATAATAAATCCAATATATGTAAACATATTTGTACAATTACCTTGCTGCACAAGAAATATCATATAAAAAAGGAAAGAAAATGAATAAGAAAACAAAATGCAGGCAAACAACAAAGAAAGAGTTACATCCATCAGAACTAATCATCGTATAATGTTGTTTTCATATACAATGATCTTCTGGTTCTGCTCATTTCACTTAGCATCAGTTCACGTAAGTCTCTCCAGGCCTCTCTGAAATCATCTTGCTGTTTATTTCTTATATAACAATAACATTCCATAACATTAATATACCATAACTTATTCAGCCATTCTCCAAGTAATGGGCAGCCACTCAGTTTCCAGTTTCTTGCCACTGTGAAAAGGGTTGTCACAAAACATTTTAATGTACTCACTTTTGCACTATTTTTTATGTATAATTTTTCTAACTTTACTACTAATGATAAAATCCTGAGAAGATACATATATCATCTTCTCAGACAGAAAGATGAACAGCTTAACCTTATTGAATCCTTTATGATTTCTCTTTTATGTTTCTCATTTATCTTGTATTTGAAAGTCAGTTTTTCTATTCAACTCTGGTTTTTTCCACCAGGAATGCTTGAAAATCATGTTTCATTAAACATCTATTTTTCTCTTGAAGAATATTCAGTTTTGTGGTATAGGTTGTTTTTGCAGCCCCAGCTCTATTGCTTTCTGGAATGTTGTATTCCTCACTGTGATCCTTTAATGTGATAGCTGCTAAATCTTGTATGATCCTGATGTGAATCCTTTGTATTTGAATGATATCTCTCTGGATACTTGCAGTATTTTCTCTTCAAACTGAGAGTTTTGGAAATTGGCTATAATATTTCTTGGAATTTTCACTTTGAGATTTATGGATTTATGGATTCTTTTAATTTCTATTTTATTTTATTTTCTGGTTTGAGGATATCTAGGTGGTTTTCCTAGACAAGTTCTAGAAATATTTTTGGTGCTCTTTCTTTGATCATGGCTTTCAGTTAACTCAATAATTCTTAAATATGTCTTCTAAATCTATTATCCAAGTCAGTTGCTTTTCCTGTGAGATATGTTTTATTGTATTCTATTCCCACCCCTATTAGTTTGATTTTGTTTCATTCTTTCTTTATGTCTCATAGAGTCATTAGTCTCCACTTGCCAAATTTTTAAGGAATTATTTTCTTCAGTGAGATTTTTGTGCCTCTTTCCTCATTTAACTAATTCTGCTCTTTAAGAAGTTATTTTGATAAATGAATTTTTTTAGCTCTTTTTCCACTTAGGCAATTCTGCTTTTAAGGTATTATTTTCTTCAGTATTTTTGTGCATCTTTTACCAAGCTGTTAACTGTTTTTCATTTATAATTTTCTTCCTTTCACTTATTTACCTAATTTATCCTTTCTCAGTCTAATTTTGATTTTTTAAATCAGTTTTTAGCTTTTCTTGTTAGGCTAGTGTCCAATTCACAATTTAGTTTTGAGGCTTTGCTTGTCATTGTTTTGACTATCTTTTTATTCTTAGTTTTGCCTTGATTTTGTCATAATAGTACACTTTTATGGTTCTGTTTCTGTGGTTTGCTAAGTTTTCCATTCTATTTATTGATTTGAAACTTTATGTTAAATTTGGGTTCTTTTCCCAGGTTGGGAAATAAGGAGCTTCGATTGAGCTTCAGAAATTTTACTGTGTTTTCAGAAGGTGGGGTTTTTGAATTTTTCAGTGTTTTCAAGGTGATGTGATCTGGAGAGATCTGGGGAGGCACTGCTTGCCTAATCTGCAATCTGATCTTTATCTGGAACAGTCCCCTTCGGATGCAGTCCATACTGCTCCTTCCTGTCTCTGATTTCTTGGAACTAGAAATGGGTGATACTATCCTTCAGGAGTTTCATTCCATCTTGATGCAAAAATTCTCCTCCATGCTCTTAAACTATTCCCAAGAAGTGGGCATAGTTAATGGAGTTCCAAAAAGTCTAGTTCTGTACCTGTTGCCAGCATATGGATCTCCTGTAGTCTTGTTCTCAACAGTTATCAGATCTCTTCCCTGCCTCTGTCTGGGAGTTCTTGGAGCTGCTGCAGCTTCTTGCCACCAGCTAATCCTGTCATTGGTGTTTCATCCATGTGAGCCCTGAGATAGCCTCAACCCCCCAAGTCACAGATCCTAAGTTGTATTGGGCTAGAGGAATCCCTCATTTGGACCTTTTGTTGGTCAATTCTAATATTCTATTTACTTTTCTATCCTAATATTAAATTTGAAGCATTAGTTGAAAGTTGGTTTGAGGGGAATATTGGGAGGATTTAGCTGAGTGCTTTCTCTACTCCACCATCTTGGCTCTACCCAGGATGTATGTTACCACTACTACTGTTACAGCTGCTATTGTTGCTAATACTATTGCTGCTACTACTACCACCACTACCACTATTACTACTACTGCTACTACTACTACCACCACCACTACTACCACTACCTCTACTACTACTACTACTACTACTATTACTACTAGTACCACTAGCTCTACTACTATTATCACCACTACTACAACTCCAGATACTACTATTATCACTACTATTACTGCTACTATCACTAACTACTACTATCACTACTACTACCACTACCTCTACTACTACTACTACTACCACTATCTCTACTACTACTATTGCTACTATCACTACAATGACTACTACTATTATTACTACTACCACTACCTCTACTATTACTATCACTACTACTACTACTACTACCACCACCATCACCACCACTACTACTACTACTACTATTATTATTACTACTCTACTACAACTACCACTACTACTATTATTGCTATATTAATATACTATAACATTTATATGGTGCTTGCTTGAAGTTTTGCAAGGCACTTTACATATTAGCTCTTCTGAGTCTTATAGTACCATAAGCCTGGTATTATAGTTTTTAAATTCAATTTTTAGAAGAAGAAATTGAAAATTAGAGAAAAAGATGGCTTTCCTGTAGTCATCAAGTCAGTGTTAGAGGCACAGTTCAAAATCAATCATGTCTCCTTGACTTCTGATTCCAAGTCAACTACTATATTCCCTATGCCATAATTTCTCAAACATTCTTAAAAGCATTTTTCTCATGCAGCAGTTTTCTTTGCCCTGAGGAACTCTGCTACACTGAAAATTAAAGTTTGCAGCACTGCAGTAGAATTGGGAGAGTTGCATATGCTCAATTTTTCTTCAACAAGACCAGTCATTTTAATTTACTTTTTGACATGTTTTGAACATAGAATCTAAATATAATAAGGTTTTATTTAATTTTTAATATTAAATATATCATGTAACAAATGCTGGGTAAATTAAATTTATATTAAGCAAAATTATTTTAAAATTATGTTTTAGTGACAATAATGACAGTAAAACTTTGAGACACACCTAGAGGTATGACTCACCAGTGAGAGTCATTTACTATCCCCACATTGCCTGCATTTAATAGTAAGTAGCAAAGCTATGTTTGGAATGTAGAACCTCAGACTTCAAATCAAATTCTTTTTCACTGATACCATGAAACAGTCTTTTGAAACTTTAAGGGTTTTTTGAAGTTGATGACTTATGTAGCCAAATATTTGTGCCCTGGTAAATGTTTGGCTGCAATCAATAGCAGTCAATAGCAGGTCTAAAGAAATCAGAAAAATTAATTTAGCCAACCTTCTTGTTTTGGGGAAGTGGGCATGGGGAAAAGCACAAGCACAAGAAATAAGGAGATTTTCTCAAGGTCACTTAATGAGTTAATTGCAGAGCAAGAGTAGAAACCCAATCCAGTGCTCTTTTTTTCTACACTCAAAATTATATTTTTTTGGCCATCTCATATTAAGCTAGCCTATCAGAAGTTATCTAACGTTCACTACAATATTTAATGCAGCTGAAAATTCAGGGGTTATTTTTTCCAGTTATTTGCAACATCTAGAGTGTTCTGCAGGAAAAAAATATATATTTACCATAGCTAATAAGGCTCTGTCTCTCCACTATCATTACATTTCTTCAAAGCATTTCCAATAAGAACACTCCAAATTATCCCCCCTCAGCTAGTTCATCTGTTCAGTCAATAAGCAACGTTTTATTGCTTTTATGAATTAAGCCCACTTTGCATCCAATCATTTTACAAACATCTGTAGCAGAAGCAGTCTAGGGAGCTTTTGAAAAATCAATCAGTGGGGAACAGCTTTCCCTTCATGTGTTTTTTTATTTTAATAAAGTATTTACACATATTTGCTCTGCCTGAAAAGGAAACAAGAATGAAGGAGAAGCTGCTCAGTGAGGGTATAACTCAGTAGCAGTCCCATGGAACACCTCTTGTGACTGCTTCTAACAGTGAGAGCTATCCAAGGGTAGAATGGGTTTTGTGTAGTGGTACACTGAATTACTGCTCATTAATGAAAGTCTCTAAGCTTAGGCTAGGTGACAGGTATTGGCTCAGATGACATTAGAAATCCCATTTAACTCTCAGGTTCTATGATTTTAATGTCAAAAATACTTTAACACTTCAAGGCTCCATAATTTACTCAGTTTAAACAATTTTTAATATGTAGTTGGCAATTCCTGAATGCTTGAGTAAATGGTCTTTCTGAATTGCAATGGATGATTATGGGAAATTTACCTCACTGGTTTCTTCATCTATAAAAATGAGGATATTGTATTAGATGAACTGTTGGGTCTCTGTGATCTTACAGGTGTGAATGACTCCTAGAACTGGAAGTATCCTTAGAGAGCACTTATTTCAAGTCCTTTTAGTGCTAACACTTTGGTGACGAACATCAAACTTAGACTGATCCTCTTCCAGTAGAATCTTGCCTTTCAAATTTGGAAAAACCTTCCAGATCTTGGGTTTTATTGCTCTCACCTTGAGGAATATAAAGATTTCTGAATGCTATGATCAGGCATTAGGAAAGGACCTTTTTGAGGGAATTCAGAAATATGTCTAATATTTTGTGGTATAATTAATAATGTTGATGTTAGAAAGATCTAAACTCTCATATTTCATCTGAATCTTTATTAATTAGCTTTATGACTACTGATGTCACCTAAATCTCAATGCATCAGTTTCCTCATTTCTTTAAAATGTAAATAATAATTCTGTATTACCTATATTTCATGGCTGTTATGAGTGATCTGGGCATTTTAAAGTGTACACAGTTATTATCTAATATTTAAAAGACAGTATTTTCCCCAAAAATAACTGTGAGGAAAGCAATGATGAGAATATATATGTCTAATACATCTTAATTTGACAAAATACTTTCCTAATAACCTTGTGAGGTGGGTAATATTGATATTATCTTTTCCACTTTACAGATGAAGAAATGAAGTCCATTGAGGGGATGTGACTTGCCCATGCTGATATAACTAAGAATTGTGCACTTGTGACTTGAACACATTTCTTTTGACTTAAAAGTCCTGGGTTGTTTTTTTTTTTTTTTTTTTTTTACATATTTGTCTGTCTTTCTGGCACTCTAGAAAATTAAAAAAAATTAATCAAGAAAGAAGGCTCTGAAACAACTTTTTGAAAAGATATTCAGACTATTAATCAAAGTTCTGGGTGGAGAGGGAAGGAAATTTTGGACATCATTTTGTTAACAGAGAGTAAAAGATGAAGGATGATAAAAAAATAATGGGTATATTGCTTCAAGAACTCCAGGGCTCCTACCACTAGACTTACTTTGTCAAATATATCACCTCAGGGTCAGCTCAGAATTTTTTAAAGCATTTGGCACCATGTTTACCAGGTTTGCCTTTTGAGAATTGGATTTGCATAGCATGTTTCCTCCCTACCTTAATAAGGCAACCAGTGTCATTGCTTTCTATGGGCTTGAACTCAGAAGGCTGACTACAGTTCAAGATAGTTGACTGAGAGAAGGGAGAACTATGGAGGGAGGTAAGAATAAAAGGCATCTTTTGTCATTGGCACAGTTTTGAGAATCCTGAGGGGACTGAACTACAGGGGAAAAGTATTGGATTCAAATTTGGAAGACCTGAGCTGTATTCTAATTCTATCATTTATCACATGTAACTTTGAGCAAGTTACTAAATATGTCTTAAGCTCAATTTCCTCTTCTCTAAAATAAGGAAGTAAATAAGCATTTATCATGTGTTGAGCCCTGTGATAAGTACTTTACAAATATTGTCATCAAGACAACTCTGGGTAATAGGTGCTATTTTTATTCCTTTTATAGTTGAGGAAATGGAGACATATAGAAGTTACTTGATTTGTTCAGGGTCACAGAGTTAGTAAGGATCTGAGGATAGATTTGAACTCAGGTCTCCTGTCTCCAAGCCCAATATCTATCCACTGTACTACCTTACTACCTTAAAACCATTGGACTAGACAATGTCTAAGTCTTTTCTAGCTCTAAAATAAGTCAACATATATTTATTAAATATTTAATCATATACAAATCACTATGTTATGATCTAGGAAACAAAAATAAAAACAAATAGAAGAAATTCATTCCTTGCCTTCAAGAAACTTAGATCCTACTTAAGAAAACAATATGCAAACTTGTTAGGCAGTTCCTTGATAGTCAGGTACACATTTTCAAAACAGAAATCAGACTAAGAATTGTTTGAGCAGGGGAAAGAAAACAACCATGCTCACTGTGATTAGTTTTGTTTCTGCCCCAGTTAGTGAAAGAATAAAAACATTTTGTTGTTAAGATATGACAAGGCCCTGAACTCCTGCAGCTCTAAGCACTTCACCTGAAAAGTAGTTTGTAAAAGTAGATACTGACTTAGTATAGTTTAGCAATAAGAAATTAAGCAGAATTGGGGAATGGCTGAATAAACTGTGTTATATGAAATTAATGGAATATTACTGTTCTACAAAAGTGATGAACAAACTGATTGTAAAAAGACCTGGAAAAATTTACACGAACTGATGCTGAGAGGAAAAAGCACAAACAGGAACACATTGTACACAACAAAAGCAAGAATGTGCCATGATCAACTATGAAGGGCTTGGTTCTTGTCATTGGTTCAGTGACCTAAGGCAATCCTAATAAACTTGGGACAGAAAATGCTATCTGCATCCAGAAAAAGAAGTATAGAAATTGAATGTAAATCAATACAAGCTATGTATACTTATTTTTTGTTGTTGTTTTTTTTTTTTTTGTTGTTGTTTTTTTGTTTTTCTCTCCCATGGTTTTTTTTCCCTTTTATTCTAATTTTTCTCTCTCATCATGATTCATAAAGTAATGTGTATTAAAATAAATAATTTTTTCATTAATAGCTTTTTATTTACAAGTTATATGAATAGGTAATTTTACAGCATTGACAATTGCCAAATCTTTTGTTGTAATTTTTCCCCTCCTTCTTCCCACCCCCTCCCCTAGATGGCAGGATGACCAATACATGTTAAATATGTTAAAGTATAAATTACATATAAAATAAGTATACATGTCCAAACTGTTAAAAAGTAAATTAAAAACAAAAGAAATTAAGCAGAGGTATTCAATAGATTTTTATAACTCATAATCGATGCTTCTGGATTTATAGGAACAAATTTTAAAACTGGAGATGTATTTCTTTTGGTTTCTTAGCCTCAACTCTGTTTCTTCTCCAAACTATTTTCTAGAAATCTGGTAAAGTAATGTTCAGTAAGCACAGATCTGACCATGTGTTTAACTCACTCAATAAAGTATAAGAGTTCCCTAGAACTGAGAGGATGAAATACCAACTCTGCTCTGCAGCCTCTAAATTTTTTAATAACCTGGACCCTCCTACCTTTCCATTTTCATTTACTACTCCTTCTCTTTGTGGACTGTGTGATCTAATTCAAACTGGCATTTTCTAGGTTTTCAACACACAGCTCTCCATCTCTCACTTCCTTTCCTTTATATTGGCTATTCATAGTTCATGAAATCTGGTTCCTTCTTTTTTCAAGACATAGTATAGTCACCACCTTCTACATGAAACTTTTTTTGATTCCCCCCAAAGTTAATACCAGTCTTCCTTAAACATCTAATATTTAACTACTCTGTATTTTATATTTATCCTTTTGTATTTATTCTGCATAAAGGTATATATCACTTATTTCACTTTATACTTGTTAAATTATATTGAATTGTGTCTATTATATTCATGGATTCAAGTTGTTTTTATTAGTTTAGGCAGATTTCCCCAACTTTCTCTGAATTTTTCTTATTCATAGTATTATAATTCTATGATATTTGATTATATTCTTAAAACAGAATTTCTTTAGATATTCTCTAATTGATGAGGTAACACTTTGATTCTACTTTTTTTTCTCATTGAAAAAAATCTGTTTTGAATACTATTGTGTATTATGGTCACTTCTTTCTGTCTTTTATTTCCTTGGAGATATATGCCCAAATACCTCAATCATGAGCTGAGATTAAGGGTCAAAACAAGTGAATAATTATGTATTTTTAATATAATTATAAATTATTTTCCAAATACTTATATCAATCTATAACTCTACCAGTACATATTAGTATGCTTATATGTAGTGACTTTTATTTTGTTTTTAAAAGGGAAGACATATATATATATATATATATATTTATATATATATATACACACACACACACACACATATATATATATATATATGTGTGTGTGTGTGTGTATATATATATATATATATATAAATATGATGTCAGGCTTAAGTCAATAATTAGTAACATTTATTACATACTATATCACAAGCACTATGCTATTGTTGAAGATACAAATGTAAAAAAAAATAGGTAGCCATTGTCCTCAATGAAGTTACAATATAAGTTAGGAGAAAAGATAGCACACAAATGGGAGCTAAAAGGAGAGCAGGGATTGCATTCAACAGCATAGTCCAAAGCAATCCAGCTGATAGGAAATTAAAACATTAGTATCTTGGATGCTATCTTTAAATAGTGGCTGTGAAAGCATTTCCTTTCTCTACTCTCTAATTAGAGAGCCAGAGGTTACTGAGAGTACATATATTTTGTGAGAACCAAGACTGAGGCAATTTCAAGAGATGTTGAAGTTTCCTGGGGCCATGATGGAGTGTAATCTAGTCCAAAACGTGAAGCCAGTGGAAAATTTTAACTATAGGGGAGATGAATGATAGAAATAAAGTCCATGGTTATGGAGAAATTGACTCCATCACCATGGAGTAGAATGATTAGAATGGTAGGAAACCAGCAGAAATAGAGGGAATGGGATCAATAATACATGTAAAACAATTGTTATTGGTAGGCAGAAGGACTCTCTTTGCTAAAGATTAAAGCAGAGGAGGAGAGAATTATGGGTTGATATAGAAAAGTTTGTCTATAAAATAAGGAAAACAGAGAATTCATGACATATAGTTCCTTTTTTTCCTCAGTAAGTGGAAGGTAAGATATTCTTATGATATGGATAATAGACGAGATATAGGAGCCATGAGGAAAGAAAAGACGTTTTGGAATATCCACTATGATTAGTGTGATAGAGTAAATAAAGAAAGAATATAAGGATTACCATGCAGTCTGAAAGACCTGTAAATTTAGATAACATAAATTTGTAGTGGAACTGACAATTTGTAGGAAAGGAAGGGATGAATGTCAAAGGGGCCATGAAATATGGAGGATTTTTTATATTTGTAGAGGATATTTTATAGTTGTTAGCTAACTATAGTTTCAGTGTTGTGAAAGAAGGAAAATGAGGTTAAAGAAAAAATGAGTATTTGGAGATTTGATTAATAGAATGGCTGGAGATTATGGTGAAAAGAAAGGAAAAGCCTAACCAGAGTGGAGCAAAAGGAAAGATAGAAGAATGGTAAGTTGTCATTTGAAAGATGAATTAATGGGAACTCACTAAAAGGAGGGAAGGGAAAAAATCAAATTCAATTATCATCTATTCCCCCCCCCCTCCAATTTGGCCAATTCTGCTTTTTAATTCATCCCTCTCCTCATTTTTTTTTGTACTTTATTTAACATTTTACCTAGTCTGTCTTTTAAGGTTTAATTTCCTCAGTGTTTTCATATCTTTAACCAATCTGACTTATTTTCCTTATTTTCTTGCATTTCTCTCATTTCTCTTCCTAATTTTTCCTCTCTCTCTCTCTTACTTAATTTTCAAAATCCTTTGAGTTCTTCTATGGTTTGATTCCACTTCATATAGTCCTTGGAGTCTTGGATGTCAGAGCTTTGACTTTGCTATCTTCTGAGCATGTTTTAATCTTCTTTGTTAGGATATAAGGACCATTGTGTTCACTACTGTCCTGGTCTGTATTTTGGATTGTGAATGACCACAAGGATGCTTTTTTTGCCCTGGAACTGTTCAGTCCCCTTACTGTCTGAGGACTGAGAACTCTGGAAGCTGTCTCTACTGCTACTGATTCAGTGGTTCTTAGGGTCTGGTTTGCTGTGCTGTGCTGGGGCAGCCCGCTTTTACCCAGTATGACAGACTTTTCCTGCTGACTTTCTAAGTTGTCTTATGTGTCTGAGGTCTCAGGGGTTTTGTCACTGATTTAGTCACCCTGAGGCCTGTGACCAAGGCGGTGCTGCCATAGCTTCTGCTGGACTGTGTTCCATTCTCATACTAGGACAAAATGCCAATCTTCCAAGTTGTCATAGATTGGAAAGTTATTTCACTCTATTTTTTGTGTGTTCTCAGGCTCTAAAATTTGTTTGCATTCATTATTTAATTATTATTGATTTAAGTCATTATTTAAGGGAATTTGGAAGGGCTTGGGGGAGAGTTTGGGTGAGTCCCTATCTTTACTCAGACAACTTGCTTTCACAATAAGCATTTATTAAGGAACTGTTTGTGGAAGTTACTATTTTCAGAATAATGGGAGATGAAAGCTTTACTCTTAAGTAGTCTAAAGTCTTATAGTAGATAAGAGTTAGAGTAGATAGACTTGTCATATCATGTATATGTATGACACAAGAGAAAATGTGTTAGTGGCAAAGATGTATTATATGAAAATATAAGGAAGGAATGAAAGCTAAAAGGTTAAGAGAAGGATCTGTGAACCAAATAGAAAGTCCCAGAAAACTGAATCACATGACATGTATTTAAAAATGGCAAGAAAAGGAAATGGTTGTCAGGTAAGTGATGATAGCTTGTACTTGACTGACATTGAATTGCACCAAAAGTCCAGTTTTCCACTTATTAAGGATACTACTGAAGAGACACTAGCTTTAGCTGTGATTTCAAGGCAGTATTACATCATTTTTGGCTCTCTCACTTGAAGGAGACTATAGAAGTCAGTCTGACCCCCTCATTTGTCAGTGAAAATATCTGAGAGGGGAAGTGATTTCCCCAAGAACACAGACCAGGTAATGGGATGAGGGTGATAATAATATTGACAAATGTATTATTTTAAACCAAGCACTACTTTTTATATTTATTATTTAGTGCTAGGCTATAAGGTTTAAAGGAAGTAGTAAATTAAGTTCTCTGAAATTAGTTTTAATTAATTTTTTTGAGGGGGGGGATTATGTGTGGAGGGAAAGGGGTGATAGTGGGCAATCCTAAGAAGTATTAATGTTAGTTCTCCAAATCAAAGTTTGAAGAGAAAGGCAAGGAGTGAATTCTATCGTTTATCCTAAAGGTAGGTCAGAAGCAACCATGTATCAAGAAAGTTCTCTTTGCTCAAGAGACTCTTTTGCACAGAGGCCAAGTCTCACAAGCTGTTTCCCCCTGGCCATTTTGAATTACTGACTAAAAGAATTTAACCAGAGAAGTATATTTCTCCATTCCCCAAAGTCAACAGCTTTAGCAAATTCTGTTCCAAGTTGTTTTGTCAAAGCCTGTAATCCACTTTGTGCTGAAATGAGGCATAGAAAACTCCAATGGCAGAAGAACTCTAGAGAAAATTCTGAGTGTGGAAAAAATACAAACAAACACAGGTTTATCATCAAGCCCTTGAAGAAGCTTTTTAATAGTAGTGTTCATTATCAGAATCCCTGTAAACATTTGATAAAATAGACATGGGTCCAGTTTGAAGCAATTTGCGTCAGCAAATACATAGCATCAATAGTCAGACTCTTCTGATAAATCATATTTTTAACATAGTACAGACTAACCATGATTAATATCCAAATGACCATTTAAATAAAGGAATTAACTCTTTGAGAACATTTAGTTTTGAAGAGCAAAACTTAGCAATTAGATAAGAATGAAATCTATATCTCTGTGGGACATACTTTGTCAGAAAACCCATTATTTTAATAGCTATTTTTTTCAGACCAAGAGGTTAATGGAGTTTTCTTTCTGGGTGAATCTAGGTAACCTAATCATTAAAAAGGAGGAGAAGAATACAGCTACTGCCTGGAAAGAATTTCTAAGGACAGATACTTCCAGGAATAGTAGTCACAGTTCTTTCTTCTCTGAAATGTATTTCATCTGTCTGCCTTTCTATTGTTGTTCCTTTCACATCACTCCCATTTTTTTTTGTAGGGCTTTAATGTGCATGAAATCCTTTCTTCATAGCCCTGAAGTAATTAAGGGATTTTCTATTATTCCAATTTTACAAATCATATTGCTAAGGAGTAGAAACAGGGGGAAAAATCATCATAAATAGTAAGAGGAATAAGAGAATGAAGACTAGTGTAGAAAAAAATATAACATTAGCAGAGGAACATCTGGTGTCTATATAGTGCTTTCATATTTGCAAAGTATTTTATATATGCTATGCCAATTGATTGCCACAACAATCCTGAGAAGTACATGTTAAATATATTCTTTATCCTCATTTTACAGATGAGTAAACTGAGGTTGAGAAAGTGAAATGATTTTCATATGCTCTCTAAGTAAAAATTTGAGGCAGAATTTAAATACAGATCTTCTTGATTCCAAATCTAGTGTTTTATCAATTATACAAGACATAGGAACAATAAGCAATAAGAACTGTATAAATCAATAAAGTATTTATTAAGTGTTTCCATTCATGCAAATTGAGTGCAACATTCTTTTGAATAATAGGCAACCATAGCAGGTAGATTTAAAAAGTTTTATTGGCATTCATAATAAAGATTAGCCTAGAAGGAGATAAACAGATTACAGCAATTTAGTCAGGGATAAAGTTGAATGTAAGGAGGGAGGAAATAGACATTTATTGAGCACCTACTTTGTATCAGGTACTGTTCTAAAATGATATAATACAATCTCATTTATTTTTCCCAAAAGAAGTAAGTGGGATTATTTCCATTTTACAGCTGAGAAATTTAGGTAGATAGAGGTAAATGACTTATCTTGAGACATAGAACTAGTAAATGTCTGTTGTTGGACTTGAACTCAGGTCTTTCTCCCTCTGTGCCAGGTATCATGATCTGTGGATCACATTCAGACAGAAATGATTGAATAGGGATATTGTAGAAATTATTTGAAATATAGTCTAAATAAAGTAGATAGCCTTTTAGATACCTGTTAACCTTTAAATAATGTGTTATTTTGGCACAAATGAGGAAATAAATACTTATAGAGGTAAATTAACCTTTATAAAATAGTAATAATAGAGCCAACACTAAAATGCAAACCTTTTACTCTCAGTAATTTATCTATTTTCATGACTGGCCTCCTTTCTTATCTGTCTTCTTAAATCAAACCAAACCAAACCAAAATAAGTTGATGTTAGGATTTAGAAATGGAAAACTTTGTAACTTTGAGACCTAGAGAAACTGAGTAACAAAGTCAGTTAGCAAATAATAGAAGACGTGGTATCTCTTACCAGAACTATCTGATCTTAAATCTAGTGCTTCTTGAATATTATCTTACACCTTTCCTACCTCCTGACTCTCATCAGAAAGAAAACATAAAACAAATTGTCAGATTTAATGGAAAATAAGTCCACAGCACTAATGCATTGTTGGTGAAGTTCTGAACTGATTCAACCATTCTAGAGAGCAATTTGGAGCTATGCTCAAAGGGCAATCAAATGTGTATATTGATCTAGCAATACCACTACTAGGTTTATATTCCAAAAAGATCAGGTTCAATTTTCTTTTTTTTCTGAAAGCATCCTACATCATTTCCCAAAGAACAATAATATTCCATTACAAACACATACCACGATTTATTCAGCCATTCCCCAATTAATGGGCATTCTCTCAATTTCCAGTTTTTTTCCCTTAGAAAGAGCCACTATAAACATTTTTGTACATATATGTCATTTTCCTTTTTTGTAAAATCCCTTTTGGTATTTATACCTTGTAGTGGTGCTGTTAGGTCATAGGATATGCATGAATTTATTCTTTTGATCATTTGTCAATTGGGGGCATAGCTGTTATTCTTTATAAATTTGACTCAGTTCTCTCTATGCTTGAGAAATGAGATCTTACCAGAGAAACTTGCTTAAAAATCTTTTTATAATTACCATTGCTATCTGTATTTTTTGTTATATTCTCTTTTCACCCTGTCCCTTCTTAAAAGTGTCTTCCTACTGACCACTTCCTCCTCCAATATGCCCTTTATTTCATTACCCTTTCCCTTTCCATATCCCATTTCCTTCTATAGCAGTACTTTTTGTAATGGCAGAGATTTGAAAATTGAGGGAATGCTTATCAATTGGGGAATGAGTGAAGTGAGCAGAACCAGAACATTGTATATAGTAACAATAATATTGTGCAATGGAAAATATGATTGACTTAGCTCTTCTCAGCAATACAGTGATGCAAGACAATTCCAAACGACACATTTAGGAATCCACATCCAGAGAAAGAACTGTTGAAATCTGAATACAGATTGAATCATACTATTTTCATTTTTTTCCCCCTTTGTTTCGCTGCTTCTTTCAAAATGGACTAATATGGAAATATTTCTTATATGATTGCACATGTATAAAATATCAGATTGCTTGTGAGAGAGGGAGGCAGAAAATTTTGGAATTTAAATCCTTCAAAAATACTGTTGAAAAATGTTTTTATATATAATTGGTAAAATATAATACTAATAATTTTTTTTAAAAATTAAAGGAGGAAAAAAAAAACAAATAAGACCATCCAAAGGACTTATAAGGAAAATATATGAAATATAAAGGAATATATGTCCAAAGGAATATAGAGGACTTTATGTGATCAAAAGTAATGTATTTTTCCCCTTAAAACACATGACTGACCAGAGCCAACTTTAAATTTCCATTAAAACTGTGATGATGTTTAATCTGTAAATGGGATAATGAAACTGAGTTAGAACAGCTTAGCTCATAAGTTAATAGAGATTTAATATTTAGCACAGGCTCAAAGGGGCTGGTCCGAATGAAATCAGGCAAGTGAAATATTCAACCAAAGTTGAAAATGTAATCTAGGGTACTAATTTTACAATTGTTTAGCTTCCTGATGCTATGATAAGTGTAGAGATACTTACATTTGGAATGAACCTCAGAGTCCTGCTTTTACCAGAACAAGTGTCCTCTCTACAGCATCTCTGACAAGTGTTCATCCAGCCTTTGCTTGAAGACCTCCAGTGAAGGAGAACCTGCTGTCTCCCAAGGCAGCCCATTCCACCCTTGAATAGCTCTAATTGCTAGGAAATTTTTCCACTCATCAAGCCTAAATATGCCTCTCTGTAATTTCCATCCATTTGCTTCTCCCCTTCTGTGTTGCCCCAGAGGGGAGAATTAGGAGTAATGAATAGAGGTTGCAGAGAGGAAATTTTAGGCTCTATAAGATGGCACAGATGAATTTTTAGAGAATAGCCACACTGATAATGCTAAGAAGTCAGACAGAGAAACTAGGTTGTAATGTTAAAGAGAGGGACCCGACTGAAAGGTGCTGATGTGATGTCTCTAGAGATTCTCCCATCAGAACCGTTGCAATTTTGTAAAAAGAAAAAGAAAATGACCTCTTCTTACTCCTTTCTCTGCTTCCCCTTCCCCCCCAATCCCCTATCACAACAATAAATCAAGAAAGATGGGCTGCTGGATTTTTCTCAAAATTATTTATCACAGCACCTTTTGATCCTCTGTTCATTTGAGGGAAGTACAGACATGACAAGATTTATCTCAATTCAAGGGCTTATAATAAATCCTAAAAGCTAACATGGTGTTATTATCATAAGTTGGTTGACAGTTGTGATAATAAGAAAGATTCAGAGAAGAGTTATGAAGAATGGAAGAGCATTCAAGAAGGTGCTAGATTAAGTGCTAAGGATATAAATAGAAATATGAGATTGCTTCTGATCTCAAGTAGCTTATATTCTAACTGGGATGAAAAGCACATATTCTAGATTGGTATTCTGAGAAAGACATGTCTGGGAAGTTTCAAGGACCATGAATTGTTTCATAGGGAAATTATTGCCTACTAGGGACAATGGTAACATGGTTGTAATGATCTGACTGACTACTGAGGCCAGAGAAAGAGGTAGAAATTAGGGGTGGTGGGTCAGAGCAAGTAGGTCAGGATTGATGGCAAGATGGTCTGGCAAAAGGTTCAGATGGGATATGAAATACGCCTTTGGTACAACAACAACACCACAGTTAATAGAAGAGTTACAGGAGAATTAAAAGGGGAATATTGATCTCCACCTGAGTCTCAACCTTTTGGTAAAGCTAAAGGTACCTTGGTAAAGGTAAAGGCTATAGTCCTTTCCAAGGAGAAATAAATTTCATAATCAGTAACTGAGAAAGCAAACAGAGAAAGAACTATAATTTCTTTCTGTCATAGGACAGAATGTTACTAACCATGTTATCCTTCCTTCATTTAATTTGGATTATGGAAGATGTTAAAAGAAACGATATAAGATCTATAACCATCTAGGAGGATGATGACTTAGAGTGTTTATTGATCCTAAAAACAGCCGGATTTGATATGAAACTAGGATAGAAAGCAATACCTGATAGGGAGCAAGTATAGTACTAAGAAACATGATAATTTAAGTAGGAAACAAGAGTAGGTTTATGATGTCAGTAGCATAAATTGCTTCTTTATGTGTGTGTACTGGTCATGCATGCTTTCTATATTTATGTCCCTTTATAGAGGGACACTCCCACTGAGTATTTATGTAATTATGGGAGAGTAAACTGTTGAGAGAAAAGACAGTATGTTACATTTTTATTTTATTTTCCTTAGTATTTAGTTTTCAACACTTTGTTATGAACTAAATTAGTTTTATGACTAGTGCTAATTCATTATTATTGGCTTATAAGGGAAAGAGAAGGAATAAGCATTCATATAGTACTTACTTTGTGCCAGTGCTTTGAGTGATTTTACAAATATTAACTCATTTAATATTAACAACAACCATGAAATTTAAGCACTATTATTATCCTCACTTTACAATTAAAAATACTGAAGCAAACAGTAGTTAAGTGACTTACCTAGATTTACAGAGGTAATAACTATTTTAGGTTAGATTTTGACGTGGGTCTTCCTGATTAAAGTCCCAGTATTCTACTCATTGGACTATCATCTGGCTTGTGTGTGTGTGTGTGTGTGTGTGTGTATGTTTGCCTGCCCGCGCGAGACCAAATGCCCATCTTTTTCCATTAAGCTCCAATTTGTAGGTTCAGTAAATCTGAGTTGCATTTTGAACTGTATTGCTCTTAGGAACATATTATTCCATTATTTCTTCCTTTTTCTAATGGGCACAGAATAGTCTTGCATTATTAACTTGATTGAAATAGTGATATCATTTTGGTCCTCTTTGAGAATGAAGAACAATGATAATCTTGAATTATTTAAATGTCCTTTCTTTTTTTATTTGAAAACCTTTTTCTTCATGATTTGCAGAAATTGTTTCTGAAATTAGTTGTTAAATTGAACTACTATGTGTTTTAGGGTTTTTAGCCTTGGATTTTTTCTGAAGGTGTTCTATGAATTCTTTCATTTGGAATTTCGTTTTCAATGTTCAAAAATCCTAGGCAGATTTCTTCCATTGTTTCCTTTATCATGATGATTTTTTTCCTGTCATATTCTTCTAAGAGGAGTTTGCTTCTATGCATCCCGTCTTCAAGATCAATATATTTTTCTTGAATAATGGGCACATTTTCTTTTAATATTATTGACTTTTTCTTTTCTTCTTCTAGATTGTCCTTAACTTCTGTGTATTTGTAGCTTAAATTTATTCTCTTTTTTGTTTCTTTGATAAGTTTGCCATTGCAGATTCGATTTCCCCCATTTTGCTTATTATTTTTTGTTGTCCAGGACAGAAAATCGACTCTCATACTTTTATTTCTCAGTTAAACCATATAGGAAGAAAGTTGTGACTCTATGTTCTCCTTAAATTCTATCTTTTGTTTGATCAAGTGTTGAATCATTCTCCTTTGTTTGGCAATATTTATTCCTAAATGCCTGAACTCAATCACTAGATATTTCCCTCTTTTGTTATCGTTTTTCCTGTTGATTTATCTGTTTAAGTTCAAAGTCTTTGAGTTCTCTTTCTGAAATCTTTTATAATTTCATTTGTTTTCCTTCCTATTTTCCTTATCACTCATTTTATAATGATACTTGTAGTTTCTTTGGGGACTGAATCTTAAAGTGTTCTGCCTCCTTTCATACTGGAAAATTAAGTTCACCAATCTGGGTCTCTGGCCCAACTGATTTTGGGGTTAACCCCAGTTGGATGCTATATGCTTTCCCTCAGGTTTGCTGGAGTGACAAACTTCCCCCCCTGCACATAGTGTCCTGTTCTTGTGAGCAGTCTTGCTCCCTAATCAGCATTTCAGAACTTTGCATAGCTGGTGTTTCTGAGTTGTGGCCCCTAGCAGGCTTCTGTTCCTGAAGGTATGGCTGTCAAGGCTATGTGGGACAGTGACCCTTACCCAAATTAAAGTCAGAGATTCTCAAGATAAAAAACAAACAAACAAAAAAGGATTTATTAAGATCTTGCAAGAAAGGGCAACTCCCAACAGACAAGACTGTCCCTCTCTCTGGGTGTAGATGGCTCTCTTCATCACTGACCAATTGGAACTGGTTTATCTCATTGTTGAAGAGAGCCACATCCATCAGAATTGATCATAGTAATATCTTGTTGTTGCTGTGTATAATGATCTCCTGGTTCTGCTCATTTCACTTAGAATCAGTTCATATAAGTCTCTCCAAGCCACTCTAAAATCATGCTGCTGGTCATTTCTTATAGAATAATAATATTCCAAAACATTCATGTACCATAAGTCATTCAGCCATTCTCCAATTGATGAGCATGCATTCAGTTTCCAATTTCTTGTAATGTCATCTTCTTATGAGAGGTCTTAATTCAGTTTATCCCATTCACTGCTTTAACATGGGATTGTTATCTTCACAGCACTGGGATGCTAGAGGTTGGATTAGGATTTAAGGTTGGATTTTGATGTAAATCTATGTCTTCTTATCTTTGGGTTTGCTAGTGAGATTTAATTTCTAGTAGCTTGGAAAGTGGGGAGTGGTAATAAGTGAGGTTAGAGTAACCTTCAGTTCATTTTTTTCTTGTTATTGCTTGTTTTGTTTTCCCCCTTTTGAAGTATGAGTGTCTCAGATAATGGAAACAGCTAAAATTGTTTTATCTTTGGTTCATAATTTTTGTTTTGGAAAAGTATGAGAGATCATAAGGATCAGAGAAAATATCTAATCTTCTATTTTGTTACTCAGGTGCCCTATAAATCCTCTGGTGTAGATTCCTACCTCCAACATGAACTATAACTTAATTTAGTAAACTTTGGGAATAGATTGAGGGAGACCCTGTGTGCTAGAATAATATCATGGATCCACTGAAGTATTATTAAAGGATACCATGAACACTGGGGATATAGTGATAAAAGGTAATAGCTATTTCTGGAAAGAAAACTGCCTGTATCATTCATTTAGTACTTAAGAATATGTTCATTTCAATGCATTTAATTATTGTCTAAATGAATGCATCTATATAGTTATTGCTTAAAATACATATATATGTATGTATATATATATATATATATATATATAAAACTACTAGCATGCTAGGTAGTGGATGCCTCCATGTGATAAAATTTTTAAAGGGCATGGATAAGAAGAATCTCATGATAAATTTAGTCATCTGTTTTGTTAAAAGGAACATCAATATCAGTAAGACCACAGATCCACAGATTCTTTTCAATATTTGAGAATTGTTATTTATTTGTATGTCTTTTAAAATACTTATAAAATACTGGAAGGGAGGAGCCCTGTCTAGTTCACTGATTTTTTTTTTTTTTGCTTTTGGTATTCAAAACATTTCTATTTCATAGTTGATTTTCAAAATTTTATTATTTGCTTTTTTAAAGAAAAAGCATTTCTTGCCAATATTTTATTCTTGTAGATTTAAAATTAGTTTTTAGAAGAGAGAATAGAAGGCTTTTTTTGGTAACTGATAGATCAATTAGAAGTATCTGTCTATGGAAGGCAACGGTTTAAACTGAAATCCTATTAATTTGTTTTGTGACCTTGGGCAAAATTTTTGCCCTCCCTGACCCTCAGATTTCTTATTTTGGTATCAGAAGAAGTGATTTCTATAGTTCCTTCCAGTTCCAAAATACTGTAGACTAAATAGGGAAATGGAAAAAATAGAGGAAAATATTATTTATTCTGAGGCAAGCTCATCTATTTTAGTCCATGAATATTCCAAAGTATGGCCATTTCTTCCCCAAACTTATTGGGATAATTATCCTGCAAATAGTGAGGATTGTTGGAAAACAGGGTATAAAATATGGAAAAATATATATCTCTGATTATATTTTTAAAAGATAGTCAAGAGAATCTATCTTTTTTTCCTCTGGAACTTCTATCTATTAGAAAAAAATTCTATTGGATCTCTTCACTGTGTCATTGCCTTAATTAAAAAAAAATTGGGCATATTTGATGCCTAACATTCAGTATGTCTAATTCACTATCAAGCAAATGAAAGAATAGTTATCTATAAGCCTTATCCATAAGATAACACAAAGGACTTAGTTGTTTACCAAGTTAAAATTATCCTGATATATTCTGATCCAAATATCAAGAAGAAATCACACAAATATGTAAATTAAATCTCATAGCACACTGTCCATAATAATCAAAGAGGAACCTGCTGTGAGAAAACTTGAATGTACTAAATACTTCCAGTTCAATTCAATCCAATAAACATTTATTAATGAACTACTATGTGGCAGGCACTATTCTAAGCACTGGAATACAATTAATAAAAATATAAAACCTGCTCTAAAGGAGATTAAAATCTAATAAGGGATATAGACAACAAGCAAAAGGAGAAAGAAATGAGGGCATTTGGTGGGGAGAATGGGAAAGGATAGCAGGCAGTCTTTTTGTTGTTGTTGTTATTATTTGTTATTCCATGGATTTGAAACCAAGGATAGTAGCAGATACAAAGTGGAGTGAGCTGAAAAGAAAGTCATTGGGACTAACTTGGTGTTCTGCTCTCCAAACCCCCACGAAGAGAGAGAAAATGAGAGAGGTGATGTTAATTAAGACTTGAATTAGTAGCATGGTGATGACATTAGATGTGATTATTAGAGGACATCAGCTGATGAAAAATAGAACATCACTTGCTGATGAAACGGACATTTGAACTCAGCATAGACCCACAATCATCAATGGTAGAAAAAAAATTTGAATCCTCTTAAAGAATTATGCTTTATTATACTATCACATCATCCAAAGTAAATGGGGTCTATATTGTTTGAGAGTTGAATGTCAATGAATAACTCAAACTGTTATATCATCATGTCAAATGTAAATTCCTTAAGGGCAAGGATTTGTTTGCATTTGTCTTTGTATCCTCAGTGATTAGTATAGTATATGATGTATAGTTTTTGTTGCATTATCTCAGTCATGTCTGAATCTCCATGACTTCATTGGGAGTTTTCTTGGTAAAAGTACTGAGATGTCACTTTCTTTTTTTTTTAATTTAATAGCCTTTTATTTACAGGTTATATGCATGGGTAACTTTACAGCATTAACAATTGCCAAACCTCCTGTTCCAATTTTTCACCTCTTACCCCCCACCCCCTCCCCCAGATGGCAGGATGACCAGTAGATGTTAAATATATTAAAATATAAATTAGATACACAATAAGTATACATGACCAAACCGTTATTTTGCTGTACAAAAAGAATCAGACTCTGAAATATTGTACAATTAGCTTGTGAAGGAAATCAAAAATGCAGGTGGGCATAAATTTAGGGATTGAGAATTCAATGTAATGGTTTTTAGTCATCACCCAGAGTTCTTTCTCTGGGCGTAGCTGGTTCAGTCCATTACTGCTCCATTGGAAATGATTTGGTTGATCTCATTGCTGAGGATGGCCAGGCCCATCAGAACTGGCCATCATATAGTATTGTTGTTGAAGTATATAATGATCTCCTGGTCCTGCTCATTTCACTCAGCATCAGTTTGTGTAAGTCTCTCCAGGCCTTTCTGAAATCATCCTGTTGGTCATTTCTTACAGAACAATAATATTCCATAATATTCATATACTACAATTTATTCAGCCATTCTCCAACTGATTGGCATCCATTCAGTTTCCAGTTTCTAGCCACTACGAAAAGGGCTGCCACAAACATTCGTGCACATACAGGTCCCTTTCCCTTCTTTATAATCTCTTTGGGATATAAGCCCAATAGTAACACTGCTGGATCAAAGGGTATGCACAGTTTGATAACTTTTTGAGCATAGTTCCAAACTACTCTCCAGAATGGTTGGATTCGTTCACATCTCCACCAACAATGCAACAATGTCCCAGTTTTCCCACATCCCCTCCAACAATCATCATTATTTTTTCCTGTCATCTTAGCCATGATTTGTCACTTTCTTTTCCATTTTACAGATGAGGAAATGAGGCAAAAAAGATTAAATGATTTTCTCGGGATCATACAGCTAAGTATCTGAGGATATATTTGAATTCATGAAGATGAGTCTTTCTGATTTTAAACCTAGTGTTCCATCTATTTCATCATCTAATCACCCCATGATGTGCAGTGGGCACTTCATAAAAGTTTGGAAAATTGAACTAGATTGAATCCATCATTGCAGAGAAGCTAAGTATCCAGTCAGTCATCTTTACATTGTTCTTTTCTTAGCATTTCCATTTTTGGCCTCCCTTAGATAATCTTTCTTAGCTCTAGGCCTGCATGAATATTAATTTTTGTATCCCTTCTACTTTTGCTTATTGAGATGTCCAAATGTGAGAATCTTTGAACTCTTTCCCCTTAACTCCCCTGTCTTCTGTGCACATTATTATATCTTTCTCCAGGCTTATACATTGATGAGAAGGAAGCAGAAAGGGTAAAAGGCAGAAATGGTTTTAGTATACTGTCAAGTATTCTAGTATAACCTGGGTATGTATACAGCCCCAAAACTTTAGGGTATTTGAGATTATCTAGGAGAAGTATATCCTGAATATGGAGATCTTTCAGTCTTTGTGTAACTTTTATTTGTTGAAGTCCTATAGAAATATACACATATGTATATATATATATATATGTATATGTATGTGTGTATGGCACATTGGATTAAAATTGCTTAAAGGAAAATAGGTCCCCTTTTCCATCTCACCAGAGGATAAAACAAAAATATCTTACTGAAAAGAGAAAATAAAAGTGTGTTATTGTTATTAACCCTTGCAGTCCTAATAAGGTCAAGAGCTATGACTTTTTTTCTTGAATTGTTCTTTTCAAAATCATTTTGTTTTGTTTATTGTGTTGATAAGGAAAGGGATAACTTTTTGGCTTGGCCCAGTTTAGGTATAAACCATTGATCTAAGAAGAAAAGACAAAAGAGGAGCAGTGCTCATTATTACAGAATCACCTCATTTTTCTTCCTATGTATCTTCTTTATAGAAGGGAACAAAAATGAATACATTGATAATTTTTTATCTGGATGAAAAGTTTACATTCTTGCTCTGCATTTACCCTTCTCTCCTGCCAGAGTGATGCTGTTCAATATGTTTTTGATTTCTTTTATCATTGCTTCATGTTTTCCTGATATAAATGGTATTTCTATAAACTACTGTCATACCAGGAATCTCTTTTTCAAAGATCTGGCTGAGTGGAAATCATATCAGCAACTTCTTGTGCACCTGGAGTTTATATGAAGCAGCTGAACTTGGCACTTACCATGGTATTCATTTTTATCTGTCTGCAAAAGTTGTGCTGGGAGGAAAACTAATGTGAATAAATATATTCTCTTGTTTCATGAATTTTTTTTCTACTTGAGAATAGAGAGCATCTTCTACTGGAAATATGCCAATGTTGTGTATGTAAATCAATAGGATTCCTCTCCCCAGCATTGGCACTAGGTTTGTCATACCTACTATACTTCCAAAAGTAGAAGCCAAAGGATTTTCCTTTTTGAGTTGAATTTTGTTTTTTGAATGATCATTTATTTATTTTTTTCTTCCGCTCTTCTCCTTCTAATTAGTAAAAACCGAAAACCCTTGTAACAAATACAGAGTATCAAACAAAAAGAAATTCCTGCATCCAGATGTGTCCAAAATAATATATATCCCATTCAACCTCTTGAGGATTTAATGTAATTATCCATTCAAAGTGCTTTGCAAACCTTAAGGTACCTATAAAAAAGCTAGCTATGATAATTTTATTCTTGGTGACAATAATAATGATATACCCTGGATTTATTACCTTATTCTCAGGAAAAGGGTAGCTTCATTATCAGTTCTTTGGAACTATAGTTGGTCATTGAATTGATCAGAGTTCTTAAATTGTCCCAAGTAATTTATTTCAACAATTTCATTATTGAATAAATTGTTCTCTTGATCCTATTCCCTTCATTCTGGATCAGTTCATACAAGTCTTATCAGTTTTCTCTGAAATTATTCCTTTCATCACTTCTTACAGCACACTACTATTCCATCACATTCATGCATAATAATCTGTTCATCAAAGTATCTTTCTCAAGAATAACCTCAATAATACTGCTTCTCTTAAGCTACTATTTTCTCTCTCTCTCTCTCTCTCTCTCTCTCTCTCTCTCTCTCTCTCTCTCTCTCTCTCTCTCTCTCTCTTTCTCTCTCTTTCTCTCTCTCTCTTTTTTAATGTGCATTATCTAATTTGGTACTTTTCAAGAATATTCCTTTGATGTCTCATCATGTCATGAAGGTGACATTGTACTCTCAAAGAGTATTCCAAAGGAAGAGAAAAGCTTGTTGTGGGGGAAAATTTTCTGAGGAGTGCCAGCCTGTCCACATTTAGGAAGCATAAAAGTAGGTTGGCTTTAGAACACTGGGTATTCCAAAATAGTATACCTTAAAAGGAATTTGCTAAAGTACAAAGAGTTTGTATTTAGTTTGGTTTGTAGGATTGAATTCTCATACTGACAAATTCACTGATCCTTTAACTATAGGTTAATGATAATTAAATATATGCATATATACATAAATACACAGAAATACATACATATATGTGTGTACAAACATACACACAATCAATCAATGATTCTTAGATAATTCTACTTTTTGAATTATCATATTTGCCTTTGTAGTTTATCTATCTGAGACCCAAATAGTCCTGTTTCTTGTGGCAGAGTGTTTAGAACTGAAAAGAGACAAATCTCAAAATACCAAAAAAAAGATTTCAGAAAGTTTTTAGTTGCTCTCTTTCCCATTCTTATTATGTTCATTAGGACAATCAAAAGTGCTTTTTCATTTCCTTTACTGACATCATTTACATCATGTTTTTCACAAAGTTCTTTACCACCATCACTTATGGATATTTCTTATCTATCAAGTAAAAGTATAAATTCTTTTAGAGACTTAGACATTGGACACAACTCTTATATGCTGCATCTCTATCTATCTGTCTAGTAGTCAATACTCCCTCCCTTCTTTCCTTCTTTGCTATCAAAGTTGTCACTTTTTGTTGCTGTCAATGTCCCTGTCCAAAGCATCCTCTTGTGATTTAACTTTATAATTTATTAGTGTAAATATATTATGGACTCTGAAATAAGTTTATTAAAATTGCTATGTAAAATTTATAAAGTAAAAATTATTATGTTCCAAGTAAATGTTTGAGATGTTCTCTGATAATGGAAGTGTGGCATCTCTGAGACAGAAAGACAAAAACTGGCCAATTAGAAATGGAGCAAGTCAAAGACCCTAAGCTGATCAGAGTAGACTAGGCTAGTAATTGGTCCTTGAACTTTTAGTTTGGTGAGGTAGACTCAGTGTTTAAAAAATCATACAAAATTATGAACTAGAATCAAGTCAAGACTTAGAAAAATGGACGTTAGCCAAAGATATGCTTTAATATAAAATGTAAGTCAGTTTAATTATCGGTTAATTCTGCTATTGTATATAATAGAGATAGTCTGAGTCTTGGTTGGTAACCATAAAACATGAAAATAACCAGAAGAGGGAATCTAGTATCTTTGGTAATGCCTCTATGGAGGATTTATGGAATGTACAGTTAAGATTGTATAGGTTGAGCCAAAAGAGGTAGTTTGCAATTCATCCTGTTGAGTAAGCACCCACACTAAGAAGAAAATGAATCATTTAAACATCTAGCAGAATTGGGATTTCTTCTTTTAGCATGTCTCTCTTGCATTATGAAGCATATGATTTATGTGGAAAGACAGAGCTCCCTTTTGTGAGTTCATTGTTCATCTGACTGCCCCAGACATATTATCTTCACTTCTATAACTAATAGTAAATTTGTGCTATGTAGAGGTGGCAGTTTGTCTAATGCTTAGGGAACTGATATTCCATTGGCCTCTTGGTGACTACAAATGCTAAAATCTCAGTGATTGGTCATTACTGTCTCTCTGAAACTAGATTGGCTATTATTCTCAAGTTGTCATTATCATCATCATTATCATCATCATCATCATTATTATCACCATCACCATGATCATTATCATCATCATATTTTCATCTTCTGTTTGATAGGTTCATGTAGAAGCAATGCTTGGTCAGGTTTCTGTGCTACTATTTTTATCTTAATTTTCATAGTTGGCATATTAAACTTCTTATTGTTGTTATCTCACATATTTAAGTCCAAAGGCATCAACCCCACTGCATGTGGCTCATAGCACTCTTGAGTATATATATATATATATATATATATGTGTGTGAATATGTGTGTTTGTGTATGTATGTAAGTATATGTGTGTTCTCTCTTTAAGCCATTCTTGATGTTGTTAAGATTTCACGACAACCAGCCCCCTTTCTCCATCTAATTCCTCTGTGTTGGTTCTTGCTTTCACACCTTATTGACATAGCATAATTACTATTTTTACCTTGTCTTATATGATTTTGCTTTTTTAGAATCAAATCATTCTCAACTCTACCCCAAGCTTTCTTTTGGACTATCCAATTACCCAATGACAACCTTAGACATACAAACATATAAACATAACAGTTTTTCCTTATTGAGTTCTTTGAAATTAGTTTTTGATGTTGGCTCTTATGTCAAATTTTCTATTGAGCTCAGATTTTTTGCAACAAGATCCTGAAAATCTGAGAGTTCATTGAATGTCCATTTTATTTTTCATTCATTATTACACTTAATTCTATTGAATATAATATTTTAGCCACAACTCTAGTTCTTTTGATTGTTGATATATAGTATTATTTTTAATGACAGTCATTGATAGGTCTTGTGTGATTCTAACTGTAGCTCTAGCATATTTGGATACTTTTTGATTGCTTGCAAAATATTCTCTTTGGTATGGGGTTTTCAAAACTTAGCAATGATGATAAAAATAATATTCCTTAAAAAATAATATTCCTTGCAGGATATCATTCAGGTGGTGATTGGTGGATTTTTTTCTATGACTACTTTTACCCTCTTGTTTTATCACTTCAGGATAATTTTCTTTAATTATTTTTATATTATTATATTCAGGTTCTGTCCCTAGTCTTATTTGGTTTTCATTGGTCTATGTTCACAATTTTGTTTGGTTTGTGAGGGAAATCTAAAGAGCTTGGAATTTTCTATCCTCTTGCTATTTTCCCAGAATTCTTCCTTCTTGTATCATTTGTATGAAATAATAGCTCCATTTCACTTCTCTTTCCCCAATTTTATTTTTTAGGTTCATCCCATCATATTCAACCTCAAACCTTGTATCTATGTATTTTCTTTCAAACTACTCATGTTATGATAATATTTTTAAGGGTTATGGATGCTTTCCTATATAAGGAATAAAGATTTTTACCATATTATATACTTTCTAATTGGCTTTTATTGTTTACCTTTTTATATTTCTTGGAGCTTTATGAAATCATTAGCTCTCTCTGCTGATTTTGAAAAATTACAGTTTACTTTCAATACTCTGGGGTTGGCCACAGAGGAGTTAAAATAAAAAAAAAACACTGGGAGAGGGTAGCCCCTTTCATCCCAGTAATGCTCTGTATGGCAAGGGAGAAGGATGTACAGAGGGAACCCACTGCTGATACATGAGAAGGAAATGCCATAAATTCTGTGACCTGTGAATGCTATAGAAGGAGAGGAGAGCATGACAGCTTTGGCTCCAGACACACAGTTGATAGGCAAGCTGTAGAGTAACTCAGGCTCTTGCTTCTTCTCATTGTCCTTTTTCTGCTTCTGTTGCAAAATCTCCAAGTCTTTCTACTTTTGGGCAGCAGCAGGGAGCCTGTTGTCCAGGCAAGTTTAAACCAGTTACTGTGGGTGATGGTGACAGTAGTGGCTCTAGTCTAAGTCAGTGGTATGTGCTTTCCTCCAGAATTCTATTTATGAATATGGAGCTATTTTCTTCCATAAGTTTTTCTATCTTGTCTTCTAATTTGGAGGAAGGGGAAGAAAAGGGGAAGAAGGAAGGACCTGGAAGGAGTAAGGGGGGAGGAGGAAGAGGAGGGAGAAATGGAGGAGGAAGAGAGGAAGACAGAGGAGGATAGAAGAGGAGAGGGAGGAGAAGAAGAAGGAATAAAAGAGAAAAGGGAAGGAGTAAGGGGGGAAGAGGAAAAAGAAGGGGAAATGGAGGAGGAAGAGAGGGAGGGAATGGAATGGGGGAGAGGGAGTAGTTTATTGGCAAATGTTGACTTTGCTAGCAAGGCATCTGATGTAGAATTCCTGCTATATGACTTTGGCCAAGTCAATCTTCTTCAAGTTTATGAAAACATCGTGAGTACAAAAAAGGAACAACAGAGCAAGGAACTAGAGTAGTACAGGAAAAATCATATTAGAGTTCACTGTTCTGGGTCTATGGGGAACAACAGAGTGGAGAGGGTATGTGGTTGTTTTTGAATCAGGACTTCTACATTGGATTCTATAGTGAAAGTTTTTAAGGTGAAAGAACAGGATGAACAGGGTTCTATTATAATTGCATAACTAGTATATGGTACTAGGCAGATAGTGAATCTATGAACAGAGGTCATGGAGCATTCTCAGAAGTGGTATCTGGGCTGTTCTGCAGTCCCCTCTTGTTTCTGTATTCATGTATATAGCCAGCTGCTTACCCCCATGGGAATTATGGCTTGTTATAAAAAGTACTATGTGTATTCCTGGGTCTGGGATAGAGCCACAATTGAGTATAGAGTCTCCCATTCAGGGAAAATGAATGACAATAAAGCTGTGTAAGATTCAGCCTGTGTCTATGTATTTGATTATGTCAGCTCAGCTCTCTCCCTAACATTTAAAAGCCATACAGTTCTTACTGGACTCTGACAATTACCTTATCTGTAAAATGGGGATAAGAAGCATCTCTCTGCCAATCTCAGTCACAGGGCTGCACTGAAAATTAAATGAGATAAAATAAAATGTTATGATGTTCCTGTTTGCCTACGATTGTCTCAGTACTTTAAAAGCTTTAGAATTAGTAAGGGTACTTCCTCCATTCATGCAGATAACAACTAGGGGCATACACAGAATACACGTATCCACGTGTTCTGACACACCCTGTTGGCCCTTCATTTTCCCCTTTGGGCAAGGGACCACATATGGGCCAGGCTCTGTGCACAAACAGAAGCATAATCCCTCTATTCCTTGGTAGTTAAACTTAGTTGTTATGCCTGAAATATTCAACAGCTGCATAGTGCCCTTCTCATTTAACAAGGGGGAAGGATGTCGTAATCAAGTTCTGCATGAAAGACAGCTGGGTCCATGCTTAAGTTTTTCCATTATGGTAGACCTGAAATACCTTGTGCTCTACTGACAAAATCTCAGGAACCCATGACCATTTTTATTCCATGATGGAAAAATGAAAGAGATTTGAAGTGGAGAATTATTCCTATTCTTTTTCTTTTTAATGAAATAATAATTAATGGTTGTTTCTGTTTGAGTCAGGAACAAGAGGATGACATTTAGATGGGGCAATTAGACAGATTCAGACAGATTTTATTTTTCACCCAGCTCTTTGGTATAGCTATCAGTTAGTGTATGAACATTCTCTGCTGATACAGATTGGAAACTTGATACGCATTCTATTGCTTTGGGAGCACATAGAGGTTAAGTGATTTGAGCATAATAATGGAGCAAGAATGAGAGGCAGGATTTGAAATCAGGACTTCTTGACTCCAAAGCTTACTTTTTACATACACTATTATGCTGCAGTCCAACTCATTACCATAGGAGCAGGCTAAGTAGCTCCATTTATAGGAATGAAGTTACCTCTGGGATAGAGTTATAATATTAGATAACTACCCGTCTGTGATAAGGGATGATACAGCTTTGCTTTTCTGATCATTAGGTAGTCAGGCCATACGGTATACCAAATTGACTAAAATGATGGCTGGTTTGGCCTTCTATTGTCATCATGGTTGTCAGTTGACAGTTGTTGACGATTGCCAATTAAGACAACCAAATGACTGGAACGACTGTTTGCAATTCAGTTATTTTGGTCGTCTTAACAATTAGACAGGATTGACTATTTGGCAATCAGCCTGCAAATGGTCAATATGATCAACCATATGGACACAAATCTACAAATCAATCAACGCACATTTATTGAGCTTACTCCTGCTAATGCTTGCAAAAAGGAAGGCTGGGTACTAGACACTGTTCAGGGGGAGGATATGGTGAAACATAACTCAATCTTTGCCCTCAAGGAATTTATAGTCAAATGGGAGTCCATTTGTTTAATTTAGTGAACATTAATTCAGCACCTACTGTGTACCAGGTACTGTGGTAGGTTCTGGAGATATAAATACAAGATTAAGAAACAAACAAACAAACAAACTGCCCTTGGAGTGTTGTCCTATTGGGAAAAAAAAAAAAAAATATATATATATATATATATATATATATATATATATATATATATATATACAGGTCAGCAAATAGCATATTAAAAGTAATATACAATAATTTCAATAGGGACTAGGTTTTAATTATTATGAGTAAGGAAAGGGAAAACATACTATAATGAATTTACATTTGAGTAAAAGTTATGAAGTCAAGCTTAGGTAGTCCTAATGGGATGGACCTTTTACAATCAGTGAAGATTGTGGGGAAGAATGCTCTTTCCCAAATCTATAACCAGTATGACCAGACTGTACATACTGTCTACAAATGCTTTACAATCCTAAAGCTCAGGAGAAATTATTTGTGGGAAATAAACATAGCAAGAAAAGAAGCATTTGCTAAGCACTTACTATGCTAGGGGTAGGGATGAGTAACAACATAAGGACAGTCTCTACCCCCAGAGAACTTTTATTCTAATGGAAACATATAATATCAAAGATAGCAGCTGCAAAGGGGAGGACAAAGAAGGATGGTAGGAAAGATAAGAATAAATACTGGCTGTCCTAGGACTTTAGTTATAGGCAAGGGAGATAATCACCCTTGGTCCAGAGTTCACACACTGAGAATCAAGGGTTAGTGAAGCAAATTAAAGCCTCTAAGTGGATAGATAGGATGCGGAGTTTAGAAAATCTGAGTCCAAACCCTGTCATAGATACTCATTTCTTTGCTACTCTGGGCAAGTCATTTAACCATGTAGTCTCATTTATTTTGCCTGTAAAACAGGGATAGTAATATACTCACCTCATAAGAGAATTGTGAGTGTCAAATGAGATCATATATATAAAATTTCAAAACCTTTATAGTATAAATGTTTCTTATCATTATTAGAAAAGCTGAAATTCAAATAACCTTCCCAAACGAAAGTGATCCATAGTGTCTAATCCTAATGAACTTTTAGCTAGTCTGAAATTCAGCCATTTTGTCAGAATAATGGGGCTTCAAGAGGGAGGGGGAGTTGAAATGACATTAATGCCTCTTTTAAGTTCCATATTCTCAAAGGAAAATTTTTCAGAGCACATAAAAAATGAAATATTTGTGAATATGGCTAACTCTAGATTTATGAGGCATAATTACCAGTCATTTCCTTCCTCTCCTCAGCAAGCTACAATCTGATACAGACAGATGGAAGCTGCTTCACCTTTCCCAGTAGGAAAAGATCCATACAATCAGAATGCACATTATACCCAAATTAAATTACTCACTAAATATGCTAGGTGGGTATTTATTTATTTATTTATTTTTAAAGAGAGGCAGACTTTGGAGGTTTGAGTTGAGAAGAGAGAAATCCAAGACTGACCTTTGTGACATTTCCAAGCTGTGACCTCTCAAGCATCACTCAATCAATCAAATCATTAATTTTCTAATTTTCTTTTCAATGCATGTCAATTACTAAACATGGGTACAATTATGGGACAGATATTGGAGCAGACACTTTGAAGTTTGTGTTAGCATACTATAAAATCTGAAGACATTTTGAGACCCTCATAAGGAAAGAAATCTCTCTAAGTTGGTTTCTGGTCAGGCTCTGCCTTTCAGCAATGAACAGTGGGAAAAACAATGGCCTGAAATCTTATCTTGGAGTCCTAAATATGCTAGATGTCTAAGATTATGTTTAGCTTAAAATCTTATGATGTTGGGGGCGGAGCCAAGATGGCGGAGAAGACACACGCGACTTTCTAAGCTCTTCTCTTACCCTCGTTACCAATATTATATCGAGCCTCAAAAATAGTCTTGACTGCTACAATTCGGAAAGATAAGAAGTAGAACAACTCACTGGCCAAAGAAAATCTGCAGTCTCGCCAAAAAAGGTTGGTTCCGGGGCCAGGGGGGAGATCGGCGCAGACGGGGAGAGAAATTAGGTTCCGAGGAGAGTCTCAAACCGAGGGTGAAAGCACAGATCTCAGCACAAGCGCGCAGCCCCAACCCGCAGTAAGGGCTTTTCCTTGGGGCAGTTGTGATCCTGCACAGCAGGAGGACGCAGCCCGGGTTAGCCTCCAATCTGCACAGTGGGGAGCTCGGCTTGGGCCATAGAGCTTTTCCAGGGCCGATTTGCATTGGGCAGAGACACTGGGGCAGAGTTCCGGCGGTCGGCGCTCAGCTGCTAATACTCACAGTCCCACAAGAGGCTCCGGCCTGGGGCAGTGACACTTTCACCACTTAGTCTCTAGCCTAGGGGCAATCGATAATCCACTCAGCCCCACTAGCCGCTTTGATAGCTCGGCCAGTGCTGAATCCACTTCCTGTTGGGGGAAGGAAAACTCTCACCCAGAGCACTCCCATACCTCGGAGCCGGAAATCGCTAAATCTTTCCCTGCTCTGCAGAGGAAGCTGGTAACCCCCTTGCCTAGGAGACCTACCCTAAAGGCTTTAAAACATGAATAAAAAGATGAAAAGAACAATCGACAGCTTCTATGCAGAAAAAGAGCAGGTCAGCAAACCTGAAGAGACCTCAAACAGCAAAAATGCATCAGACTGTCCTCCTTTACATAATGCTCTCATAGAAGAGACCATTAAAAGTCTCAAAAGAGAGTTAGAAGATAAATGGGGAAAGGAAAGAGAAGCCTTACAAGAGAGCAACAACTTCCTGAAATACGAATTGGAAAAGTTAAAAAATTCCCAGGAAGTGCAAATTGGTGAATTGGAAAAAAAAAAAAATCACAGGAAAGTAAGAATTGTGAATTGGAAAAAATAAAGAATTCACTAGAAAGTAGGATCCGTGAATTGGAAAAGACAAAGAACACGCAAGAAAGTAGGATCTGTGAACTGGAAAAAGAAAATAATTCACTAAAAAAAAAAATTAGTGAAATGGAAAAAAATTCCACAGACCAAAACAATACATTCAAAAACTCAATTGGACATATACAGAAAGAAGTAAAAAAAGCTAATGAAGAAAATAATTCTTTAAAAATTAGAACTGAACAAATTGAAACTAATGATGCATTGAGACAGCAAGAATCAGTCAAGCAAAAACAAAAAAATGACAAACTGGAAAAAACCATGAATTATCTACTTGCTAAAATGACAGACTTGGAAAATAGATCTAGGAGAGATAATCTGAGGATTATTGGACTTTCCGAAAACTATGATGAAAAAAAGAGCCTAGATACTATTTTACAAGAAATCATCAAAGAGAACTGCCCAGATGTAATAGAATCAGAAGGTAAAATAGGCATTGAAAGAATTCATCGAACACCTTCTGAAAGAAACCCTAAAATAAAAACACCAAGGAATATTGTGGCAAAATTTCAGAACTATCAGATAAAGGAAAAAATTTTACAAGCAGCCAAAAACCATTTAAATACCGAGGTGCCACAATAAGGATCACCCAGGATCTGGCTGCCCTACATTAAAGGAAAGAAGGGCCTGGAATATGATATTCCGAAAGGCACAAGAACTTGGGATGCAGCCAAGAATAAACTACCCAGCTAAGCTGGGCATTTTCTTCCAGGGAAGAAGATGGACATTTAATGAAACAAATGAATTCCATTTGTTTCTGAAGAAAAACCAGAATTAAACAAAAATTTGATCTCCAAGAATAGAACTCAAGAGATGCAGAAAAAGGTAAAATAACTTTGAGAATTGTATTTCTGTTGTGGATATACAAAAAATACATGTAAAATTTGATAGTACTGATATAAATAAAAAAAGGGAAGTAGATATGGAAAAGGGATGATGGCAGAATAAGGTGGGAAGGAGGGATAAAAGAGGGAAACCACATCCCACAAAGAGGCTAAGGAAACTTATCATATCTGAGGGAATTTAGAGAGGGGGAGGAACATTGTGTGAATCTTACTCTCATCAGAGTTGGCTCAAAGGAAAAATAATTGACATTTGTTTTAGAGAAAATTCTCCTCGCCTCATTAAAACGGGAGAGGAAAAGGGAAAAGAAAAAGAGTAATAAGGGAAGGAAGGGGAAAGACTCAAAGGGGGAGGGAGGGATTATAAAGAGGATAAGTATCGTGATACAAGAGGGTACATAAGTTTAAAAGGGGAAAGAGGTTGGGGAGGCAAGAATAAGTAAAGCACAATCTGGGGTTATTAGGATGGCAGGAAATACAGATTTAGTAATTCTAACCGTAAATGTGAATGGGATGAACTCCCCATAAAGAGGAGGCAGATAGCAGACTGGATCAAAAGTCAGAACCCTACAATATGTTGTTTACAAGAAACACATTTAAAGCAGGGGATACATATGAGTAAAGGTAAAAGGCTGGAGCAAAATCTCATTATGCTTCAGGTGAAGTCAAAAAGAGGGGTAGCCATCCTTATCTCAGATCAAGCAAAAGTAAAATTGATCTAATTAAAAGAGATAAGGAAGGAAACTACATCCTGCTAAAGGGTAGCATAAAACAACGAAGCAATATCAATATTAAACATATATGCACCAAGTGGTATGGCACTCAGCTTCCTAAAGGAGAAGTTAAGAGAGTTGCAAGAAGAAATAGACAACAAAACTGTAATAGTAGGAGATCTCAACCTTGCACCTCAGAATTAGACAAATCAAACCACAAAACAAATAAGATAGAAATTAAAGAAGTAAACAGAATATTAGAAAAATTAAGTATGTTGGATCTTTGGAGAAAATTGAATGGAGATAGAAGGGAATATACTTTCTTCTCAGCAGTTCATGGAACCTATTCAAAATTGACCATATATTAGGACATAAAGACCTCAAAATTAAATGCAAGAAAGCAGAAATAGTAAATGCTTTCTTTTCAGATCATGATGCAATAAAACTACATTCAACAAAAATTAGGGGAAATAGACCAAAAAGTAATTGGAAACTAAACAATCTCATCTTAAAGAATGATTGGGTGAAGAGCAAATTATAGATACAATTAATAATTTCACTCAAGATAATGACAATGATGAGACATCATACCAAAATTTGTGGGATGCACAAAGCGGTAATAAGAGGAATTTTATATCCTTAGAGGCTTACTTGAATAAAACAGAGAAAGAAAAGATTAATGAATTGGGCTTGCAAACTAAAAAAACTAAAAAGACCAAATTAAAACCCCCAATCAAATACTAAATTGGAAATTCTAAAATTAAAAGGAGAAATTAAAATATTGAAAGTAAAAATCTATTGAACTAATTAATAAAACTAAGAGTTGGTTCTATGAAAAGCCAATAAAATAGATAAGCCTTTGGTAAATCTGATTACAAAAAGGAGAGAGGAAAATCAAATTGTTAGTCTTAAAAATGAAAAGGGAGAACTTTCCACCAAAGAAGAGGAAATTAGAGAAATAATAAGGAGTTATTTTGCTCAACTTTATGCCAATAAATTTGATAACCTAAGTGAAATGAATGACTACCTCCAAAAATATAGACTTCCCAGACTAACAGAAGAGGAAGTAAAGTCCCATTTCAGAAAAAAGAAATAGAACAGGCAATTAAACAACTCCCTAAAGAAAAATCTCCAGGACCTGATGGATTTACATGTGAATTTTACCAAACATTTAAAGAACAATTGGCCCCAATGCTATATAAATTATTTGATAAAATAGGGAATGAAGGAGTCCTACCAAATTCCTTCTATGACACAGACATGGTACTGATACCTAAACCAGGTAGGCTGAAAACAGAGAAAGAAAATTATAGACCAATCTCCCTAATGAATATTGATGCTAAAATCTTAAATAAGATATTAGCAAAAGACTACAGAAAATCATCTCCAAGATAATACACTATGATCAAGTAGGATTTATACCAGGAATGCAGGGCTGGTTCAATATTAGGAAAACTATCAATATAATTGGCCATGTTAATAACCAAATTAACAAAAACCATATGATCATCTCAATAGATGCAGAAAAAGCATTTGATAAAACCAACATCCATTCCTATTAAAAACACTTGAGAGTATAGGAATAAATGGACTTTTCCTTAAAATAATCAGCAGCATCTATTTAAAACCATCAGTAAGCATCATATGTAATGGAGACAAACTGCAACCATTCCCAATAAGATCTGGAGTGAAACAAGATTGCCCACTATCACGCTATTATTTAATATTGTATTAGAAACGCTTAGCTATAGCAATAAGAGCTGAGAAAGAGATTAAAGGAATAAGAATAGGCAATGAGGAAGCCAAATTATCACTCTTTGCGATGACATGATGGTATACTTAGAGAACCCCAGAGATTCTGCTAAAAAGTTATTAGAAATAATCCACAACTTTAGCAAAGTTGCTGGTTATAAAATAAACCCACATAAGTCATCAGCATTCTTATATATCACTAACAAAATCCAACAGTCAGAGCTACAAAGAGAAATTCCATTTAAAGTAACTACTGATAATATAAAATATTTAGGAATCTATCTGCCAAGGGAAAATCAGAAACTTTATGAGCAAAATTACAGACCACTTTTCACACAAATTAAGTCTGATCTAACCAATTGGAAAAATATTAAATGCTCTTGGATAGGGCGAGCAAATATAATAAAGATGACAATATTACCTAAACTAATCTATTTATTTAGCGCTATACCAATCAGACTCCCAAAAACTATTTTAATGACCTGAAAAATGACAACAAAGTTCATATGGAAAAACAAAAAGGTCAAGAATTTCAAGGAATTAATGAAAAAAATCAAATGATGGTGGCTTAGCTGTACCAGATCTAAAATTATATTATAGAGCAGCAGTTACCAAAACTATTTGGTATTGGCTAAGGAATAGATTAGTTGATCAGTGGAATAGATTAGGTTCAAGGGATAAAACAGTCAACAAATATAGCAACCTAGTCTTTGAAAACCCAAAGATCCCAGCTTTTGGGATAAGAACTTACTGTTTGATAAAATTGCTTGGGAAAATTGGAAACTAATATGGCAGAAACTAGGCATTGATCCATACTTAACGCAGACACCAAGATAAGGTCAAAATGGGTTCATGACCTAGGATAAAGAATGAAATCATTAATAAATTAGAGGAACAAAGGATAGTTTACATCTCAGACCTAGGAAGGGGAAGGTCTTTATGACCAAAGCAGAACTAGAGATCATTACTGACCACAAAATAGAAAAATTTTGATTATACCAAACTGAAAAGTTTTGTACAAACAAATCTAATGAGACAAGATTAGAAGGGAAGCAATAAACTGGGAAAAATATTTTTACAGTCAAAGCTTCTGATAAAGGCCTCATTTCCAAAATATATAGAGAATTAACTCTAATTTATAAAAATCAAGCCATTCTCCAATTGAAAATGGTCAAAGGATATGAACAGACAATTCTCAGATGAAGAAATTGAAACTATTTCTAGTCATATGAAAAGATGCTCCAAGTCATTATTAATCAGAGAAATGCAAATTAAGACAACTCTAAGATACTTACTACACACCTGTCAGATTGGCTAAAATGACAGGAAAAATAATGATGATTGTTGGAGGGGATGTGGGAAAACTGGGACATTGATTCATTGTTGGTGGAGTTGTGAACAATCCAACCATTTTGGAGAGTAGTTTGAACTATGCTCAAAAGTTATCAAACTTGCATACCCTTTGATCCAGCAGTGTTACTACTGGGATTATATCCCAAAGAGATTATAAAGAAGGAAAGGGACCTGTATGTACGAATGTTTGTGGCAGCCCTTTTGTAGTGGTTAGAAACTGAAACTGAATGGATGTCCATCAGTTGAGAATGGCTGAATAAATTGTGGTATATGAAAATTATGGAATATTACTGTTCTGTAAGAAATGACCAACAGGATGATTTCAGAAAGGCCTGGAGAGACTTACACGAACTGATGCTGAGTGAAATGAGCAGGACCAGGAGATCATTATATACTTCAACAACAATACTAGATGATGACCAGTTCTGATGGATCAGGCCATCCTCAGCAAACAAGATCAACCAAATCATTTCTAATGGAGCAGTAATGAACTGAACCAGCTATACCCAGAAAAAGAACCCTGGGGATGACTAAAACCATTACATTGAATTCTAATCCCTATATTTATGCACACCTGCATTTTGATTTCCTTCACAAGCTAATTGTACAATAATTCAGAGTCTGATTCTTTTTGTACAGCAAAATAATGTTTTGGTCATGTATACTTATTATGTATCTAAGTTATATTTTAATATATTTAACATCTACTGGTCATCCTGCCATTTAGGGGGGGGGTGGGGGGGTAAGAGGTGAAAAATTGGAACAAGAGGTTTGGCAATTGTTAATGCTGTAAAGTTACCCATGTATATATCCTGTAAATAAAAGGCTATTAAATTAAAAAAAAAAAAATCTTATGATGTTAGATATAAACTAGTTACTTAATTAGGAGCAGTTAATTATTCTATTGTTTAGTTTTCTAACATATTGATAGAAATAATACTTGTGTTTGCTTGCTTTGTAGGACTATTTTCCATTTATAAATTAGAAGGTGATTTGTAATAGGGCTTCTAGGTAAAGAAATCAAACAATTACTGATAATAAATCATAATTTTGCACCCCCATATTCAGTTACACTATCCATATGGAGTTGCAACTCAGAGTTCAAACAGCTTTGATTTTTAATAATAAAATGATCACTATTATAATATAATAAATTAAATGATCATTATTTAATAATAAAGCTAAGAAATAATTTTATCATAGGGAACTGAATGTTGGCCTTAGACAGGAAGATCAGCATTCAAGTTCTACATCTGAGACATACTAATTATGTGATTCTTACAAATCACCTCTCAGTATTCCGGGCAAGAGAATTTGCTCATTGTTTCTGACAGACAGAATTGTTTCACCTGCAAATTTTCTGGATTAGTAGATGACAGTGGAATATATTTCAAAGCAAGGAAGGTTCCACTTAAAACTCACCTTTGGCACATAGTAGCTTTGTTATTTAGGATGAGTTATTTCTCAGGACCATGGACAACTCTCTAAGAAAACAATTGCAAAGTTACTGAATTGCCTCTAAATAAGGACAATTATGTCTGCAAATATGTCATTTCTCATGAAAACTGGTAAAATTGCAGGTATAGTATGAAGAAACAAAATTGTTTAATAATATTTTGTGCTTTTAAATCCTTTGCCAAAATACATCTTCCACTGGAGGCATTCCAGAGAGTGCTGGTAAAACTATGTTCAGTGGTCAGAGGTGACAGCAATTTAATACTGCCATAGTGACAGAGACTAAACTAAATGTATGGGGACTAATTGCAATGGTATTTCTGCTGGATATTTAATAGTTTTTTTTAATGGAAATGGGATTGGTGTATTTTGGAAAAGATCATCCTATATGTAGTGTAATTAAAGAATGTGGTGAGATAGTATGGCTGATGTGCAGGTTTTGAGGTGGTTTAAAGGTGAGAAGAGTGATGACCCTAGTGTTAAATCTCTCATTTAAGAAATATTGGTTAATGTGAGTATGTATGTGTGTCAGTGTGTATGCATGCAGGTTAGGTGCAGTTTTCTTTGGTGTCTGTATTGATTCAATGCTAGTCAATATATCAACCCACAAAAAGTTAATGTTATATGGTAGGCATTTTGCTAAACTCTGAAGGTACACATACAAGGGCTATCAATTTGACTCAATGAATAGTTTTAAGATTTGAATTCAAGAAAACTGAAGTTCAAATCTGAGTCCAGATATTTACTAACCATGTGACTCTGAGTATTTAATTTCTCTTGCTCTGAGTTTCCTCATCTGCAAATAACATCTATCTCCAGTAATTATTGTAAAGATTAAATGAATAATCACAAAGTACTTACTATAGGGCCTGGTAATTAGTAAGTGCTATGTAAATGTTATTATTATTATTATTGTTACTATATGTATAATTATGTGTATGTATATGTGCACACAAATATGCATACAAATACATATACACATATATCCATTTATCTATTTATCTAGTGTCAACTCAATATATACAAATAAATACAAGGTAGTTAGAGAACAAGACAGCATAGTGGAAAGGGTATTTGACATATAATTAGGAAGACCTGATTTCAAATCTTCCTTTATATACTGACAAGGTTCAAATTTTTTAACTTCTTTTAGCCTCAGTTTTCTCATTTATAAAATGATGATAATAATAGAACCTACCTATTAGGGATGTTGTGAGGATGAATTGAGATAATATATGTGAAATACTTTGCAAATTTTGCACAAAATAAATACATATAATATGCACATAAATAAATACAAGCTAGCTTTTAAAGAGAAAGGAAACCAACATTTCAGGGTAGGGGAATAGGGAAAGGTTTCATAAAATAGATATGGGTAAGGGCAGCTAGGTGGTATAGTAGATAAAGCACAAGATCTGGAGTCAGGAAAACTCATCTTCCTGAGTTCAAATGTGTCTTCAGACTAGTTGTGTGACATTGGGCAAGACACTTAACCATGTACTCGGTTTCCTCATTTACAAAGTGAGCTAGAGTAGGAAATGGCAAACCAATCCAATATCTTTGCTAAGAAAATCTTAAATGGGATCATAAAGGGTTGGACATGAATGAAAAATGATTGAGCAACAATTGACAAAAGATGATAAAAACTGGGCTTGAATTCCACTTTGAAATAAGAAAGGTTAGATATTATACTGCTCCAGAAATGATTCATATATAATATGTACCAGAATCTGTGGAAAGATGATTCAACTCTGTTTCCCCCCTCACCCCCCAGCCTAGAGCTATTTAACTGAATTGTACCAGCTGAGCTTTTTCCCCAGAGAAAATGTGCTCAGCAGTGGGCACTGAATATGTGACATAAGCAACAAAATTAATGAAACATACGTTAAATTATTGACAACTATCTCCTACATCTTGCAGATAAGAATAAAACCCAGAGAGATAAAATGATTTTTCCAAAGTAATTTATATTTTAGAAAATTCTTTTCTCAAAACAACCCTATGGAGATGTAATATGTTACCAATATGATTTAAGAGATGAAACTGAAGCATATAGATGAGGTGACTTGCTTGAAATGGCTTATCTAGAAAGTATCAGAACCAAGTCTACTTCCAAGTTTTCTGACTTTAAGGGCAGTGGTTACTTTGGAGAGATTTATTTTTCTTAAGTAATAAGATAAAAATCCACATTTCAGAGGGTTGAATAATGAGTGAACAGGGAACAATTGGAAGCAGTAAGTGTGATTTTCAATGAGAAAAATAGAAGAGAAATACAAATGATAGCTTGAGAGGATGGTGAGTTTCTAGTGAATGAATAAAAATTCATAAGAATTTTAAAAAGCTTGGAAATGTTTGAAGAGAGTATGGAAGAAACTAATTAATTGAAAAATTACGGATTTGAGAGAAGATTTATGAGGTGATCTGCTGTAGAAGATAGAGATGTTGGAATCATGCAACACGTAAAGTGGTTAACTTTGAAAAGGAGAAAAAAATCCTTTCTGTCAGTGAATGAGGGAAAGCAGGAAAGAATGGAAAATGATATCAAAATCAAAAATAATATAAGAATTGGAAAAGAGGAAGTTCACATTGAATGATACCATTTTTTACAGTGAAGTAATAAATGTTTCTCAATAGATCAGTAGGAATGATAAGTAGGTATGGGAAGGGTTGGAAGCAAGGAGAAGGCTTGGAATAGATATTGGCAATATCTTGGCAATAGTTTGTCATTTTCTTTACAGCTCATTTTTCAAATGAAGAACTGAGGCAAATGGGGTGAAGTGACTTGGACAAGGCCACATACCTAGTTTAAGTATCTGAGGCTACCTCTAAGCTCAGGATAATGAGTTTTCTTGACTCCAGGCACACACTCTATCCATTAAATGCCACATGGCAGCCCACCAGCAACACATAAAAAGGAATGTTGGAGGCAGATATTGTGAATATTATAGTCATGGGGGATTTGACAAAAGGAGAGCAGTGATGGGGCAAGAAGGCAAGAGATTTAAGAACAGAGGCAAATATAAAGTTGAGATGGCTAGGTATTAGAATGAGGTTGGAGAGGGATGAGAGTAAAATTAAATCAGGAACATGATTGCTAGGACATCTAGGTGGTCCAAAGTGCACAGAAAACTGAGTCTGGAGTCAGGAAGACTCATTTTCCTGAGTTCAAATTCAGCCTCAGACACTTACTAATTTTGTGATCCCAGGCAAGTTATTTAATCCTGTTTGCCTCTGTTTCTTCATCTTTAAATGAGTTGCAGAAGGAAAATGACAAACTACTCCACTATCTTTGCCAAGAAAATCTCAAATGAGGTTACAAAGAATTGGACAAGACTGAAATGACTAAACAAAAATTGGATTTCTTAGGAATGCAGACCTATTTAGTGTCAAAGATAGAATTTGAAATCAGGTCTTTACTGATTTCAAGTTTGGTGTCATTTCCATTATTCCACAAAGTTCCATATTAATTTTACCTTTCTCTCATATGTAGCTCACCAAACAATTTCTAATGTGGATTGAGTTACACAGCTAATCATCTGATCCACTAGTTTTTGAACTAGGACAAAGTAGCCACTGCTGCTGTATTTTGGCTAAGAGCCTCCCACTAGAATCCCCTGTAGCTCAGAGGCCTCTCAGCCCTAGGTCTCCCTGCACTGAGTCTATGCTGGGCCACCTTCCCCTACTCCCATCTGACTGAGACGGACATTCCTGAATATCTTATAAAATATCTTCTGCTATAAATTTATTATACTCCAAATATTTGTGGGCTCTGTCACTCTAAAATCCTTTCAGAGGCTTCAGTTTTGATTCTGAGTAAAGCCAGGAAGAGCTCAAAGACCTGTCCAATCTCTGCCATCTTGGCTCTGCCCCATTTGTTTTCTTGGAACAATAACTCTACATTAATAATATTAACAAAATCAGATTGTAGTTTCTGTTTTTAAAGTTTTTTTTAAGTGTCCTGTTGGATCAGCAAAAGCCATAAGAAGTTTGAAAATTGAACATTCTTCATCCTTGAATTAGATGGTTTGAGGGCCTGCCCAAATATAAAAGTCTGTAATTATCTGATTACCCATAAAGGTAGAAAATACAAGTTAATTTCTTAATTTATTAATTATCAACTATGTATCCATGCATACATAGCACAGTTGGTAATTAATAGCATAATTAGTTCTGTACTAATAGCTATAAAAGGTATACAAGATTAAAAAACAAAAATTTAAACAAGATGTATAAACTTTGCCCATATAGTTTGGATAATCTAGTAAAGAAATAAAGTTTAAATGTAAGCAACTATAATATACAATAATGTGTGAAAATTATAAAGTAGCAAACTGTGGTCTCTGAGAACTTAGCAGGAATCTAATTTATTACCCAAAGGAAGAAATAAGAAAAAGCTTTGTGTATAAAGGCCCTACTGATGTGAAAATTTAAAATCATATTTTTCTGAATTGGTATATTTGAATGGATAAAATTGAAAGTATGAAGAGGGAAGGCACAGGGAACAAAGTAAGAAAATGAAGAGAGGTAGGACAAAATGAAATTTTAGGGGGCTATGGTATAATTTAGTTTTTCTTTAATGGTAAAATGGGCAGAAACAAATAATATAATGAAACTGGAAAGGAAAGTTGATTAATGGTGGATCCTGAATGCCAGACAAGGGAGTTTGAAATTTGATAATAAGGAGTAGCTGATAATTTTTATGAAGAATATTAATATGACCAGTTCAATGTTTAAAAATGTTTGGCGTTTTGTTGTTGTTGCTCTTTTTTTGGTGGCAGTAATGTAGAGAATAGAATGAGTTAAGTGGAGGTTGGAGAACTTAAGAGGTTAGTCAATGTCCCAAGATAATAATAATCATCTCATTTTATGCAAATAAATGCATTCATCAACAAGTACAGAAGGCTAGTCAACTGCCATATTAAAATTCTGATTAAAATAATCATAACAGTGTCCACTTCTTTGACACTTTAAAGTTCATAAAACATTTCCTTTTTAAGGATGCTGTGAGCAGGAAGAAACACATATTACAATGGATAAAATGTACCCTGAAAACCATGGGAAAATACTCCATTTAACCAACAAATATTTATTTGCTCTATAGACAATAACTGTCACTGCTTTGATTCTGATAATGGTGGTGATTTGATCAATGAGATATTTTAAATCTTAGAAGTTCACACTATTCTAGTACATAACCCTTCATTTGAAAGTTTTCAGTTCAGGCATTCGAGGTATTCATTTGAATATTGATCTCATCATACTTTGCCTCTCCAGAAGTTCCATATCTTTTCATTTATTCAATATTAATTATTATATTTGACGAGCAATCACTTTTTGAATAACACTCTTAGGAGCACTGAGACAATGCCACTCTCTTTTTTTCCAAATGGAAGATTTTGCATGATTCCTCAGGATGTTAGGACTTTCAACATAACTGCAGAAAACAAATGATGAGCCCCTGAATGCAGGCATAAAAAGTGGGGCTTGGCTATACTCAACCAATACTGGAAGGAAGGCAGCATCATGGACCCCACAACAGTGTGAAGATGCTGTAGTCTGTAGAGGAAGCTTGGGACAATCTTTACTTTACTTTACCCTGAGAGCAGACTTTAACTTTTAAAAATGAGCAAAAGAGCAAAAAGAAAAAAGAAAAGGTATTATGGATTCAGGAAAGAACAGACCTCAAACCTTGAAGACATTACAGCAAAAAATCTCCAGATGAAGTCTTAAAAGGTGATATGAGTTATTCTCCAACTCAAAAGGCTCTCTTGGAAGAATTAAAAAAGAATCTTAAAAGAGAGAAGAAAAATGGGGAAAGAAAATGAGAGCTTTGCAGGAGAGTTTGAAAAAGGATACACATTAATTATATGAAGAAAACAATTCCTTAAAAATTGATTTGGCAAAATGGAAAAAGAAAACACCTTGAAAACCAGAATTGGTGAAACAGAAAAAGAGAGCAACTTATTAAAAATTAGAATTGGTGAAATGGGAAAAAATCCAATGAAGAAGACAACTCATTTCAAAGTCCAATTGACCAAATGTAACACAAAGTAAAAAAAACACTAACTGAAGAAAATAATTCATTAAAATATAGAATTGACCAAATGGAAGTGAATGACTCAAAGAGACACCAAGAATCAGTGAAACAAAACCAAAAAAGAAAAAAAGAAAAAATAGAAGAAAATGTAAAATACCTTATTGGAAAAGTAACTGTCCCAGAAAACAAATCTAGGAGAGAAAATCTGAGAATTATTGGACTAGCTGACAACCATGAAGTCTATAGCTCAGACAACATATTTCTTTACTATTATTATTATTATTATGGTTTTTTATTTTTAAAACATGCATAAGCAATTTTCAACATTCATCCTTGCAAAACCTTGTGTTCCAAATATTTTACCCTCCCTTCTCCCACCCTTTCCCCTAGATAGCAAATAATCCAATGTATTAGATAACAATCAAGAAATCATCAAGGAAAACTGTCCTAATTTCCTGGAATCAGAAGGTAAAATAGCCATTGAAAGAATGTACCAATAACATCCTGAGACACCAAAATGAATTTTGAAAAATATAGTAGCTACATTGCAGAAATTATCAGATCAAGAAGAAAATATTTCAAGCACCCAAAAAGAAAATATTCATCAGCTATAATCAGGATTATCCAGAACCTAAAAACTTCCACTTTAGAGGATTGGAGGACCTGGAATCTGATATTCTGAAAGGCAAAGGAAGTTGGACTGGAGCAAAGAATCAACTATTCAAGTGAGACAGACTTTTCCTGAAGACCTTCCAAGATACCTTAATTGATTTTTTTTTTTTGGTTCTGTCACTCCAAAATCCATTTAGAAGCTTGATCTATTATTGATTCTGAAGAAAACTGGGGAGGGCTCAGATAATTCCCTGCCTTCTTTATGCCATTTTGGCACTGTCCCACACTTGTTTTTTCTTTAGAGGATGAAAAGTTAAGCTAAGGAATCCCTCTCAATTAATAATAAACCATTGGCTTTGAAAATTTTATGAATGTATTTAAATTATTTTTCTTCTATGTATTAGCCAAAAGACATGTTAAATGATGAATACCAGTCTCTGAGAAATCAGAAGTTTTTTTTTTGTTTGTTTGTTCTCCCTTCTTTTAGCTTCCACCTTTCATTTCCCCTTTCCCCTCCTACTTCCCTATAGGGAGAGACAAGATTCTCTATCAAAATAAATATGTTGGAAACTATTTGTAGCCACATGAAAAGGTGCTCCAAATAACTATCGATCAGAGAAATGCAAATTAAGACAACTCTGAGATATCACTACACCTGTCAGATTGGCTAAGATGACAGGAAAAGATAATGATGAATGTTGGAGGGGATATGGGAAAACTGGGACACTGATACATTGTTGGTGGAACTGTGAATGGATCCAACAATTCTGGAGAGCAGTTTGGAACTGTGCTCAAAAAATTATCAAACTGTGCATACCTTTTGATCCAGTAGTGTTTCTAGTTAGGTTATATGCCAAAAATGTTTGTGGAAGCCCTATTTGTAGTAGCAAGAAACTGGTAACTGAACGGATGCCCATCAATTGGAGAATGGATGAATAAATTATGGTATATGAATGCTATGGATTACTATTGTTCTGCCAGAAATGACCAGCAGGATGATTTCAGAGAGGCTTGGAGAGACCTACATGAACTGATGCAAGTGAAATGAGCAGGACCTTCCTGCTCATGGCAACAACAAGACAATATGATGATCAATTCTGATGGATGTGGCTCTCTTCAACATTGAGATGATTCAAACCAGTTCCACTTATGCAGTAATGAAGAGAATTATCTACATCCTGAGAGAGAAAATCATGGGAACAGAGGGTGGAACACAACATAACATTTTCACTCTCTCTGTTGTTATTTACTTGCATTTTTTCTTAGTTTTTATTTTTCTTCTTTTTTGATTTGATTTTTTCTTGCAAACCAGATAACTATTGAACTACCTGCCAGATAGGGAAGGGGGTAAGGGAAAGAAGGGGAAAATTTGCAACAAAAGGTTATGCAAGGGTCAATGTTGGAAAAATTACCCATGCATATGCTCTGTAAATAAAAAAAGCTTTAAAAAAAGTCAGATTTTCTCTCTTTGAGCCAAATCTGATGAGATTAAGGTTCAGATAATGCTCATCCCCCTTCCTTCTTTCCCTTAACTGTCATAAGTTATTTTTGCCTCTTCATGTGATGTAATTTATTCCATTTTATCCCTCCTTTCCTATTCTTCCAGTATAATCTCTTTTCTCCTCCTGGTTTCTTTTAATATCATCACAATAAAGTCAAATCTTACTTATATCCTTTAAGTAAGCTCCTAATAAAGATACAGTGTTCAAGAGTTAAACATATCTTTTATATTAAAGTTTTTATTTACAAAACATGTGCATGGATAATTTTTCAACACTGACTCTTGCAAAACCTTCTGTTGCAAATTATCCTCTCCTTCCCCCTTCCTCTCCCCGGGATGGCAGGTAGTTCAATACATGTTAAATATGTTAATATATTAAACATATCATCTTCACATATAGGGATGCAAACATTTTAACCTTTAAGTAACCTAATATTTTTGCCTTTCTTTTTTATCTTTTTATCCTTGTTTTGAGTTCTGCATTTGAAGATCAAATTTTCTTCAGTTCTTGACTTTTCCTCAAAAATAAATGAAAATCCCATATTTCATTGAATGTCCATCTTTTTCTCTGAAAGATAATCTTCATTTTGATGGACAGTTGATTCTTGGCTGCAGTCTGAACTCATTTACCTTTTAAGAATAGTGGGCAAAGTCAACAGCTTGGAACATGAAGCACAAGAGTTGACTGAAAAAAACTTTTTTTGAAATAGAAAAAAATATTGAAAAAAATCTTTAAAATAGAATTGGTAAAAAAGGAAAAAAATCCACTGAATAAAACAACTACTTTAGAATTAGAATTGGTCAAATTGAAAAGGAGGTTAAAAACACCTTAGAATTGGAGAAATAGAAGTAAATGATGCAAGGAGACATCAAGAATCAATCTAACACAAAAGATGAAAAAAAATAGAAGAAAGTATAAAATACCTCATTAGAAAACAACCTACCTGGAAAATAGATCCAGGAGAGATAATTTGAGAATTGTTGGAGTGAAGCCAAGATGGTAGAGAGTAGACAGGTCTTTGTCTGAGCTGTTCCTGACTTCCCTCAGACCAATACCAGATCAAGCTTCTGAGCTGGTTTTAGAATAACAAAATGCACAAATATTTGGAGTGTAACAAATTACCAGTAAAAGAACTCTGGAAGAACTTCAGGAAAGGTTTGTTTCAATCAGGCATGGGGGGAGATGGATGAGCACAGTGCAGGGACCCAGGACAAAGTGGTGTCTGTGCTATGGGAATTTACTAGGAGGCTCTTAGCCAAATTACAATTGTGTTGGCTACTCTGTCATGGTTCATAAGCCAGTGTTTAAGCAGATTAGCTGTGACAAATCCATGCAATTAAAAAAGGCAATTAGTGAGCTCCTGAACCCCAGAATAATGCAAGACTTGGCCACACTTACACAGCACAGGAAGGAAGCCAGCAATACTGGTCCCAGGGCAGCATGAAGCTAATATTGCCTGTAGTTGGGATAATCTCCCTTTTGGCCTAAGAGCAGACCATAATGCTTAAAAATGAGTAGAAAAAAATAATTATTGGCCTACTTGAAAGCCATGATCTAAAAAAGAGCCTAAGTAACATCTTTCAAGAAACTATCAAGGAAAACTGCCCTAATATTGTAGAACCAGAGGGTAAAGTATTCATTGAAAGAATACACTGATCACTTCTTGAAAGCAACCTGAAAATGAAAACTCCAAGGAATATTGTAGCTAAATTCTGGAATAACTGGCCAAGGATAAAATACTGCAAGCAGCAAGTAAGAATTCAAATATAGAGAAGCAGCAGTCAGGATTACCCATGATGTAGCAGCTTCCACATTTAAAAGTTAGGGGACCTGAGAATATGATATTTTGGAAGGAAAAGGAGCTAGGATTACAAACAAGAATCTACTACCCAGAAAAAATGAGCATTAGCTCTCAGGGAAAAAATAGACATTTAATGAAATATGGGATTTTAAATTATTTTTAATGAAAAGACCAGAGCTAAACAGAAATTTTGAACTTCAAATACAACATTCAAGAAAGCATGAAAAAGTAAACAGAAAAGAAAACAAATATGTTGCTTTAGAAGTTAAACTATTTGTATCACTATGCAGGAAAATGATTCTTGTAATTCTTGAGAACTATTTCTTTCTTAGGATAATTAGAAGGCATATACATAGATAGAGGATGTCTATGTATTTAATTTTATTTTGATCTGATGATATAAAAAGTCATTAAGGATAGAAAAAGGATTGTATTAGAAAAAGAGGAAAGGGAAGATAAAATAGGATAAAATACATCCCAAAAACTTATTATAGTATAGCAAAAGAAGGGAAGGAGTTGAATATTGTCTGAAACTTAATCTCATCTGACTTGGCTCAAAGAGAGAATAACATACATAATTAGTTTGGTATAGAAAGTTGGCTAATCTTAAAGGGAAGTAGGAGGGGAAAGGGCAAAGAAAAGATTGGGGTTGATAGAAGGGAGAGCATATTGAGGTACATTAGGGTCAGGAGCAAAACTGGTGAGGGAAAAGGTGAAAGAAGAGTGAAAAGTATAAATGGGGAAAAATAAGATGAAGGAAAATGAAGAGTTAGTAATCATAATTGTGAATGTTAGTGGGGTGAACTCTTCCATAAAATTGAAGCAGATAGAAGAATAGATTAAAAACCAGAAACTTACAATATGGTGGATACAAAAAATACATTTGAAACAGAGGGATACACACAAAGTAATGATAAAAGGCTGGAGCAGAATATATTATATTTAATTTCAATTAAAAAAAAACACGGAATTAGTGATCCAATCTAAGACAAAGAAAAAGCAACAATAGATCTAATTAAAAGAGATAAGGAAGAAAATCACATATTGATAAAAGCTACCAGAGATAATGAAGTAATGTATTGACATTACTAATACTAAACATATATACATCAAGTGATATAGCATTTAAACTTTAAGAGTAGAAGTAAAGTGAGTTGCAGGAAGAAATACAATCCCCCCCCCCCACCAAAAAAAAACCAAAACCAAAACCAAAAGTTATAGACTTATTATGGAAAATAACATCCCCATCCAGAGAGAAAGAACTATGGAGACTGAATGTATACAAAAGTAAAGTATTTTCACCTTTTTTACTGTCTCAATATTTTCCCTTTTGGTCTGATCTTTCACAACATGGCAAATATGGAAAAGTGTTTACAATGATCGTGCATCAATATTTCAGAGTCCGATTCTTTTTGTACAGCAAAATAATGGTTTGGTCATGTATACTTATTATGTATCTAATTTATATTTTAATATATTTAACATTTACTGGTCATCCTGCCATCTGGGGGAGGGGGTGGGGAGGAGGGGAAAAATTGGAGCAAGAGGTTTGGCACTTGTCAATGCTGTAAAGTTACCTATACATATAACCTGTAAATAAAAGGCTATTAAAAAAGAAAAAAAAATGATCGTACATGTATAATCTATATTAGATTGCTTGCTCTCTTGGGGAAAAGGGAAAAATAATTACAACTCAAAATCTTATGAAAATTAATGTTGATAATTATTTTTATTTACATTTAATAGGAAAAATAAAATAATATTGGAGAAAAAAGAATAAAAGTTTTCTTGAAAAGGACCTAGTCCAAGTTTTCTTTTTACAAATGAATTATCTTTCTTTGCTTTTTGGAGTATAAGATGCATATTATTAGGGGCTGTATAATACATTTTAATGTATTTTCTACATTTTTATGTAAAAATATCTCACATTTTTATGTCTCACATCAGTAACCCAAGGTAGACATTTCATAAATCGTTAAGACATTTCATAAATCGTTATTTAATTGAATTCCTTGACTAGGAATAAAGATAACATCCAGACTTAGGTCTCTTAACTTTCAGTTCAGTGACCTTTTTTCTCTATACTACATTGCCTTTTTGCTATGAGAACAAAGAAGGGAATGTGGAAAGTAAGAAAACAATCATTTAAATACCTACTTTGTGCCAAACACTGTGTAAAAATACATTACAAAATTATTTTATCTGATGTGTACAACAACTCTTGGAGATAAGTGCTATTATTATCTTCACTTAACCATTGAGGAAACTGAGATAAAACAAGTTGAATTTCCCAAGGTTACTCAGATTATACATAGATTTGTATGAGGTAATATTTTAACTCATGCCTTTTTGACTCTAGCTCTTCTGTATACTAGCTGTGCCACCTAGATGTCATTAGAGAATGCCAAATTTATATCTTCTAAAAATTCTCTGATCCCTAATTTTATAGAAAAGAAAACCAAGGAATAAAGATAGGTGATTTGATCAAAGACCCATAAGCATAGGGTGGCAAAACGTTCATAAAAACATGTATTTTGATTTCAATTTCTATGCTCTTTTCACTAAATTCAGTCTCTTTTGTCTATTACCAAAAATGTTAACAGAAAGTAGAGGCTATTGAGGGACAAAATGGCAACTAAGCAAAAAGACTTGGGAACTAAAAATGTCGATCATTGCTTTGCAGTGAAACTTGGATCAGTATTTTGTTGGATACTGCCAAATGTGGAAAGACTCCCTGTGTGAGGCAGTGTAAAATGAAGTGTTATTATTTCATATAGAGTTTGTTCCAGGCCCTCTCCTGTGATCAGAGGCCTATTTAGAGGTTCCTGCTATTTCACTAATCATATGTATCCTTTGCATTGACTTGGGATGGGGCAGGAAAATTTAACATTTTCTCTCTGTGTTTCTGTCTTTCTGTATCTCTCTCACTCTCTATTTCTCCATGTGTCTCTGCCTCTGTTTCTGTCTGTCTGTCTGTCTGTCTGTCTCTGTCTCTCTCTCTCTCTCTCACACACACACACACACACACTGTAGTCCCTGATCTCTTTTTACTCCAATATACTCTTGCTTTAATGTTGATATGGTATATGCCCACTCATTATTCAACATTTTGCTAATTGTGTTGAGTTAGCAAGACTGACACTGTTACATCAATGATGTCACTGATACATGATATCAAAATCTCAGACCTTATAGGATTTTAGAAAATTTTCAGTCTGACTTGTCTATCTTCATTCAGTACTTTTCTCCCAGAAAGCCCTTTATTCAGTTTTAAAAGATTTTGAATAGACACTCAATATATTTGAATTTTTTATTGTTATTTAAAATATATTTACAAAAAGCTAAAGCTAGCATACTGATTTTTCTTTTCTTTTTCAATCACAGACATACTTTCTAGTAACTAAATTTCATCCACAAATATCAAATTTATTTTATCTGAGAGCCTGAGCTCTCCCCACCTTCCTTCAGAAACAACATTAATTCAAGGATTTAAACAGATTCTAGAATTACAGAACCTAGAAAAATACAGTAGAATAATTTGTTTTCTAGCTTAAGATAACTTAGAAGAATTTCAGGGAAGAGTTGTCTCACTTGGCTAAACGAGGAGCACAGCTCAGCACAGATGTGGTATAGACAAGCCAGGAGGAGGCCTTTACATATAGTAAAGGTCTACAACCAAGACCCTTTAATTTATGTACGGTGGGCCAGCAGACCAATTGTGCACCCTTAAGTCCCAGTTCAGTAGGTAAATTGCCAGTCCTGGAAATAAGAAAACAGCAGGCACAGGAACCAGGTACTCTAGTACAATAAGCAAGCTGCCAGAAGCAGTCTCCAGTCCATGTCTTCCAGTCCAAGAAAATTGAGATAATGCCTCTTATATTGAAGGAACAGAGCTCAACTTTAAAAACCATGAAATGGATAAAATTGAGCAAAATACAAATAAAAAAAAAGAACCTTGACTATAGAAAACTACTCTGGTCATGTGAATGATCAAAACGCCAACATAAAAGAGGACAAAATGCCTATAAGTGAAGCCTGGAATATGAATATGTATATGAATTGATCTCAAGTATAAAAACATTCCTGGAAGAGCTCAAAAAGAGTTTTTATAGTCAAATAAGGGAAATAGAAGAAAAACTGAAAAAAGAAATGAGGTGTACAAGAGAGAGTCAATAACCTGGAAAAGGAAGAAGAAAAATTGACTGAAGAAAGTTCTTTTAAAAATACAATTGGGAAAAATACAATTATCCCCATGAAAAGTATAAAAGCTAGAGGAATTGAAGAAAATTGAATTGAAGAAAATCATTATTTAAAAATTATAATTGGGCAAATGTAGTTGATTGTATGAGCCATCAATAAGAAAACAAAAAAAAAAAACCCAAAAAAAATAAACAAAATGTAAAGTATCTTATTGGAAAAACAACCAGTTTAGAAAATAGCTTCAGGATAGATAATTTAAGAATTATTTCACTACCTAAAACCATGATTGAAAAAAGAGTCTACAGAGCATTTTTCAAGAAATTATCAAGGAAAACTGCCCTGATATCCTAAAACCAGAGGGTAAAATGATCTTTAAAGGATCTACTGATCACCATTATAAAGTAATACAAAAATGAAAAATCCCAGGAATACCCACATCTCACAGCATATATAAAATATGGTTAAAATTGGTACATAAAATGTTTTGCCTGTCACATTTATGGGTAATAGAAGAAATTATGACCAAACAAGTGATAAACAGCATTATAAGATATGAAATCTTAAGTATGATTACATTAAATTTTAAAAGTTTTTGCACAAAGCCAATGCAAACATGATCAGAAGGAAAGCAGGAAAACTGGAGGACAAGTACATTAAGGCCTCATTTCTCAAATATAGGACTGAGTCAAAGATGTGTCAGTTTTCAGGTGAAGAAATTAAAAGCTATCTATAATTTTGAGTCAGGAAAATTGAGATCCCCAAGAGCTTTGCTGTCTTTTTCTTTTTGTAACTTATTTAATTTTTATTTTAAGACTTTTTAATGTTATGACATTTGGTGCATATATGTTTGGTATTGAGAATACTTCCTTGTCTCTAGTGTCATTTAGCAAAATGTAGTTTCTGTGTTTATCATCTATTATTTGTTTGTTTTAATTTATTATTTTATTTCCCCCAGTTATATATAAAAACAATTTTCAATAATAATTTAAAAAATTTAGTTCCAAATTCTCTTTTTTCCTTCCCATTCACCTTCAATGAGAAGGCAAACAATTTGATACAGGCTATGCATATGTAAAATTACAAAACATATTTCCATATTAAACATGTTTAAAAGGAAAAAAAAATAGAATGACATAAGAACCCAAGAAAAAATAAAGTTAAAAAAATTAGGTTTCAATCTGTGTCCAGATTCCATCTGGGGTGGTAGTTAACATTTTTCATAAGACTTTCAGAATTATTTTGGATCACTGATTTGTTTAAAATAACTATGTCATCCATAGCTGATCATCTAATATTGTCATCACTATGTTCAGTATTCTTTTGATTCTTTTCATTTGAATTTGGGTCAGTTCATGTTAGTATCTCTAGATTTTTCTGTGAGCATCTAGCTCATCATTCATATACATCACAATAGTATTCCATCACAATCATAGAAGCTGGGAGTTCCAGGGGTGAAACCAAGATGGCAGAGTAAAGTCAGGAAGCTGCTCCAGCTCTCCCAGTTTCCCCCAAAACAAATAAACAAACAAAAAAACAACAACACATGAAAGACCAAGTCTCTGAACAGAGTCTGACAGAATGAAACTACTCTCCAGCTCAAGATAGAATGAAAAAACTTCAAGAAAGTTTATTCTCATTTGGTGAAAAGAGTGTGAATCCCAGGTCAGATAGTCTCTGGGAAAGCCAGTGAAAGGGTCTTAATCACATCAAATCAGCAACTAAAACTCTCAGTCCTGGCTCAGTAGAGTAGAAGACCAATAGGGCACCTTCCAATCCCAGATCAGAATGCAAACTTTGGGAAACCAGAATGTTTCCTGAAAAGAACAGGCAAAGCTACCCTCTGAAAACACAAGGGGCCCCTGTGCTCAAAGCCAAGGGTCAGAGCTGCACAGAAAGCTTGGGACAATGACTCCTTTACTCTAGGAGAAGAGCTGCACTTTAAAAGTAAAAAAAGAGGAAATACCAAAAGAAAAGGAAAGAAAATAAGCAAGAAAAAAAAAATAATCTTGACCACAAAAAGCTACTATGGTGACAGGGTAGATCAGGCAAAGTAGGACAAAATGTCCACAGAAGAAATCTCAAAGAGTGAGATAAATTGGTCTCAAGTCCAAAGAGGCTTTTTAGAAATGCTCATAAAGGACTTCAAAAGGCAAATAAGAGAGGTAAAAGACAAAAATGAGAAAAAAAAATGAGAGGTATGCATGAGATGACCAACAGTTTGGAAAAAGAAGAAAAAAATTTCCTCAAGAAAATAGCACCTTAAACAGTAGAATAAAGCAAATGGAAAAAGAGATACAAAATATAACTGAAGAAAATCACACATTAATAACTAGAACAGGGAAATGGAAGCTAATGACTTTGTGAGAGAGGAAGAATCAGTCAAACTGAAAAGAGTGAAATAATGGAAGAACATGTGAAATACCTCATTGACAAAACAGTTGACCTGAAAAAATAGATCCAGAAGAGACAATTTAAAAATTACTGACCAACCTGAAGGGCATGACCAAAAAAAGGGCCTGGATAGCATTCTATAAGAAGTCTCCAATATTTTAGAAACAGAGTGGGGAAATACTCATTAAAAGAATCCATAGATCACCTCTGGAAAGAGATCCCATAAGGAAAACCACAAGGAACATTATTACAAAAACTATAATTTTAAGGAAAAAAATACAGCAAGCTGCCAGACAAAAAATTCAAATATTAAAGGATTGGAAGGCCTGGAACACCACATTCTGGAAGGCAGAGGACCTGAGGTTTACTCAGAAAGACTCAATATCTCTCAGTGGAGATGATAGAGTTTCAATAAAGTAGGAGACTTTCAGTCATTTCTAATGAAAAAAAATAATGAAACAGAAAATTTAATCTACAAATACAGGAATCAAGAGAACCACAGAAAGTTAAGCAGGGGAAATAATTTATTTAAAGATAAAATTCTCTAGATTCCTAGATAGGAAAACAATATCTATAACTCTTAAGAACTGTATCTGACACTAGTTCAGACAAACAGGGGCATCACATGGACTGAGAATATAGTTGTGAATGGACTCTGATGTGACAACATTAAAGAAAGCCATTAAGGGGTGAAAAAGGTATGTACTGGGAAAATAGGAAAGGAAAGATATAATGGGACAATTAGTTCACATCAAGAGGGTCAAAAGACCTACTATAATTTGAGGAGGGAAAAAGAGAGGGGGTGAGCATTGTCTGAAGCTTGATCTCATCATTTTTGGCTAAGAGGGAATAACTTAATCATTCACTTGGATATAGAAATTTATTCAATCCTATAAAGAATGAGGGGGAGAAAGAGGAAAAGAAAAGGGGAGAGACAAGATAGAAGGGAGGGAAGAAATACTAGAAAAAGGTAAAAAAAAAAAAAGGAAGGAGTATTGATAGAAGATAAGGTAGTGGAGGGGAGTTAAAAAACACTAGTAAGAAAAAGGGGGAGGGGTGATAGGAGATAAGATAGTTGGTGGTGTGGGGAAAAAAAACATAGGACTAAAGACAGGGTGGAAAGAGAAAACAAATACAGGGGAGAAAATAGGATGGAGGGAAATACAGAGCTGGTAATCATAACTGTTAATGTGAGATGGATTCTCCCATAAAACAGAAGCAAATAGAGTGGATTAAAAAATAGAATCCTAAAATATGTTGTTTATAAGAAACACATTGGATACAGAGAGACACATACAGAGTAAAGGTAAAAGAAACTGGAACAGAATTTATTATGCTTCAGCTGAAGTAAAAAATGTAGGGGTATCAATTATGATCTCAGATAAAGCAAAAATAAAAAATATATCTTATTAAAAGAAATAAGGAGGGAAAGTACATCTTGATAAATGGTACAGTAAATAATGAAATAGTAACAATAATAAATGTGTAGGCACCAAGTGCCAGAGCAGGCAAATTCCTAGGGAAGATTTTAAATCAATTACAGGAAGAAATAGACACCTGTAAAGGGCTGAAACTATGAAAAAGTATACTCAAATCAGACAACCAAATACTTAAGGCTAATTACCTATTCAATATAAGACAATGAATCTATTAGCATATATTTGGAAAAATAGCCCTTCTCATTGTTTGGTGCTGGCTTAATATTTGGGGTTAAAATAATCCTAGGCAAGGATTAGAGGGTGGGGTGACAGAGGCCAGAGACTCACTTGGCCACAGGACAAGGAGGAGAAAGGTGGAGATTCTGGACCCAGAATAGAGAAGAAATCTTTGGCAAAACTCCTGGCAGTTTGCCTGCTTCTCCCCTAAAGACCAAGGACTTTTGCTTATCCTGACTCTGGCTGATCCTGAGACCTCAGGGAGCTAGCCTGGACTTTACAGACAGCAAAACCATTGTATTGGGGACCCTCAAACTTGCTGTCTCAGAATCAGACAAATCTAACCACAAAATAAACAAGAAAGAAACTAGGGAGGCTAATAGGATCCTAGAAAACCTAGATATGATAGACTTTTGGACAAAATTGAATAGAGATGGACGGGAATAAACATTTTTCTCAGCAGTACATGGCACCTACACAAAAATTGAGCATGTATTAGGGCATAAAAATCTCACAATCAAATGCAAAATGGCAGAAACAATAAATGCTACCTTTTTAGACCACAATATAATAATATATATATTCAATAAAGGAGCAGGGAAAAATAGACTAAAAACCAATTGTAAATTAAATAATTTAATGCTAAAGAATGAGTGAGTCAAACAACAAATCACTGAAACAATCCATAACTTCCTCCAAGAAAATGACAATAATGAGACAAAATACCAAACCCTATGGAATACAGCCAAAGCAGTTCTTAGGGGAAATTTTATATCCCTAAATAACTACAAAAAAACAAAAAGGAGATCAATGAATTAGGCATGTAACTTAACACATTAGAAAAAGAACTAATTAGAACCCCCAATTAAACACCAAACTAGAAATTATGAAACTCAAAGGAGAGATTAATAAAATAGAGACTAAGAAAACTACTGAACTAATATATAAAACTAAGAGCTGATAAAAACAAAGAAAAATAGATAAACTTTTGGTTAATTTGATCAGAAAAAGGAAAGAAAAAAAAGTTACCAGCATCCAAAAAAATTAAAGGGGTAAATTCACCCCTAATGAAAAAGAAATTAAAGCAATAATTAGAAGCTATTTCTGCACAACTTTTTGGCAGCAAGTCTGACAATCTAAATGGATGAATATTTACAAAAATATAAATTATCCAGGTTAACAGAAGAGGAAATGAAATGCTTAGTATAGTCCCATTTGAGAAAAAGAAATTGAACAATTAATGAACTCCCTGAGAAAAAATCTCCAGGGCCAGATGGATTCACAAGTGAATTCTACCAAACATTTTAAGAACAATTCATCCCAATACTATGTAACCTATTTTCAAAAATAAATAATGAGTGCTACCAAATTCTTTCTATGAAACAAATATGTCACTGATACCTAAAGCAGGAAGGGTCAAAACAGAAAGAAAATTACAGATCAATCTCCCTAATTAATATTGATGAAAAAATTTGAAATGAAACATTAGCAAAGAGATTACAGCAATTTATCAGCAGGATAATACACTGTGACCAAGTGGGATTTATACTAAGAATACAGGGCTCATTCAATATCAGGAAAACAATTACCCAAATTGAAGATATCAATAAGAAACCAACAGAAATCATAGGATAATCTCAATAGATGCAGAAAAACTTTTGACAAGATATAGCACCCATTCCTACTAAAAACACTGGAAAGAATAGGGATAAAAGAAACTTTCCTTAAAATAATAAGCAATATCTATCTAAAGCCTATAGTGTAATGTTTGGGTTAGCTTTCTAGAGGTCCTCAAGACAGGCTTTGGTCTCAGCAGGATAGACACTAGAAGGATAATCAGGAATAGAGTCTAAAGTCTTTATTCTCACAGTCTGTCTCCTTTACAGTGTCTATTACAGTGTGTCTGTTATAGTCTGACCCAGTCTTGATCTTAGTGGAGGAGTGCAGGAGGCAGGAGAGCCACCAGAAGGATGGTCAAAGACAGAATGTCTCATTTCCAATCCTCTCAGCCCCTAAACACCTTGGTATGATTACATCATTATAGCACACTATGTATGTGTGAACTAGAGAACCATTATATCACCATGCTAAGTACTAAGTATATGTATACTAAAGAACTATCATCTCATCATTCCACCAAGTCAACACCTTGTTATAAGTATTCTTGTTTCAAGTATACTTCTCCAGAATTCTGGCCCTCTACACTACAGCAAACATTATTTATAATGGAGAAAAACTGGATGCATTCCCAATAAGATTATGGGTGAAACAAGCATGCCTATTATCACCACTATTATTCAAGATTGTACTACAAACATTGGCTTTAGCAATAAGAAAAGAATAAGAAATTAAAAGAATTAGATTTGACTATGAAGAAACAAAACTATCACTCTTTGCAGATGATATGATGATATACTTAGAGAATCCTAGAAAATCATCCAAAATTCTACTTGAAAAAATTCATAGCTTTAACAATATTGCAGGTTATAAAATAAAGCCACATAAAACATCAGCATTTCTATTTATTACTGACAATGCCCATCAGCAAGAAATAGAGAAATTCCATTTGAGATTTCTGTAGACAAAAAGTTGGGTCTTTACCTGCCAAGACAAATCCAAGAACTAATTATGCAAACAAAACACTTCTCACACAAATAAAATATCAATTGTTGATGTCTAGGCTGAGCTAATATAAGAAAAATGACAATTCTTCCTACATTGGTCTACTTGTTCAGTGTCATGGCAATCAAACTGCCAAACATTATTTTATAGAACTAGGAAAAAATAACAAAGTTCATCTGGAAGAACAAAAGGTCAAGAATATCAAGGGAATTGATGAAAAAAAATACAAAGGAGAGTAGCTTAGCATTACCAAATGTAAAATCATATTATAAAGCAGTAGTAATCAAAGCCATTTGGTACTGGTTAAGAAATAGACCAGTGGATTAGTAGAATAGATTAAATACATACAACATAATAATCAAGGCATATAGCAATCTAGTATTTGATAAACTCCCAAACTCCAGCTTCTAGAATAAGAATTGGCATAGATCTACATCTCACATCCCATACCAAAATAAAGTCAAAATGGATGCATGATTTGGGCATAAAGGATGAAATCAAAACAAATTAGGAGAACAATTTATCTATCAGATCTTTGGAGAAGGGAGAAATTTATGACCAAAGAATAACTAGAGAACATTGTGAAAGTAAATTACAGAACTTTGATTACATTAAATTAAAAAGGTTTTGCACAAACAAAACTAATACAAACAAGAAGTACAAAGCTATGAAAAATCTTTGCAAACAGTATTTTTGACGAAGGTCTTATTTCTAAAATAAATAAAGAACTGTGTCAAATTTATAGGAATACAATTCATTCCATAAATGATAAATGTTCAAAGGATACAATTTTTATATGATGAAATTAAAGCCATTTATAGTTATATCAAAAAAAAATGTTCTAAATCACTGTCAATTAGAGAAATGCAAATTAAAATAACTCTGAGTTATCACCTTATACCTCTAAGATTGGCTAAAATGACAAGAAAAGATAATGATAAGTGTTAGAAGGGATGGAGGAAAATTGGGACACTAATGCATTGTGGGTGGAGTTGTGAAATGATCCAATCATTCTGGAGAGCAGTTTGGAACTATGCCCAAAGAGCTATCAAACTGTGCATACCCTTTGACCCAGAAGTGCCAAAACTGGGTATATATCCTAGTCAAATTATAAAAGATAGAAAAGGACCCGCATGTGTGACAATATCTATAGCAGCTTTTTGTGGTAACAAAAAATTGGAAAAGAAGTGGATGCCCCTCAATCAGGGAATGGCTGAAAAAGCTGTGGTACATGAAGGTAATGAAATATTATTGTTCTATAAAAATGATGAACAAGTTAATTATAGAAAAGCCTAGAAAGATTTACATGAACTTATGCTGGGGGAAACAAGCAGAAGCAGGAATACATTGTACACAAAAACAGCAAGATTGTGCAATGATCAACTATGAAAGGTTTGGTTCTTCTTAGCAGTTCAGTGATACAAAGCAATCTCAACAGACTTTGGACAGAATATACCATTTGCACCCAGAAAACATCTAAGAAGACTGAATGTAAATCAACACATGCTGTGTTAAAAAACAAAAACAAAAACAAAAACAAAAACAAACCCCAAGCCATTCCCCAGTTGATGCTCATCTCAGTTCTCAATTATTTACCATCAGGAGAGATCTGCTATAAATATTTGGGCATAGTTCCAATTTGTTCTATGTAATGGCTATATCAATTCACAACTCCACCAACAATGCATTTCTGTCTAAGTTTTCCCACATCTCTTCCAATATTTATCATTCTTTTCTGTCCCATTAGCTAATCTAATAGGTATAAGGTAATACTGAGGTAGTACTTTGGTATTGTTTTAATTTGCATTTCTCCTATCAATAGTGATTTAGAGCAAAGCTTCTTAAACTGTGTGTTGTGACCCCAAGTGGGATTGCATAGCTGCATGTAGGAGTTGCAAAAATATTTGGCAACTGTAAAAGGTTTCTAAACACATTATGACCAAAAATTAATTCAAAATGAAATGCACAGTTAATCCAAGGTGTTTTTGGCATGTTGGTCCATGTTGCATCATGTGACTTCATTGCAACTTTGGTTCTGAAACACAACATGTGAACTTTTCACTGTGCATGCTGTCATATTATGCAGTGTCAACAAACATTGCCAGAAACACCTCATCTCAGAATTCAGATTATGTATATTATGAAGTGTTTTCATGTACATACAAAGTTTTCTGCTCTAACAGAAACATAACAGTTTAATTACAGAAAATAAAGACTGAATATTTTCCTATCATCATTCTTCAGTTGTAAGTATCAAATTAGTACATCTTTGGATTGTATTGTGTTAGAATGTTTGATTTTTAAAATTTCTGTTGGCTCTTTTTATAGAAACATGTGTTTAATTTTAGCAAGTAAAGACAAAAGCCCTTTAATAATATTTTTTCAGCATCACCACTGTGTGTGTATGTGTGAATATCAATTTTTAAACTTAAGTACAAACAAATATAATTTCACAGATCAAATTTAGTATTTATTTGAGAAAGTATTAGCACTGTTCATTTATATTTTAGGACAAATCTTTTTGATTATGGATAAGTGACCAAATTTAGACAGAAGTGGTAAAAAATAATGATGACAATGTGGTAGAGTCTTCATGACCAGGTTGTCATACATATAAATTGACAAAAAAAGAAAATAGGTCTAATCAGTTTTGTAACATGTATTTACTTTTAATAATGACATTAATGTGGAAATATCTCTTTGTTTAGTTTGTAATGAAGATTTGACTGTGGAGAGAATGGAATCAGCCAAACTAAAGTGATTCTTTAATATCAAGTATGCAACATACTTAGTAAACCAAAGGAATATTTTAATAATTTTTAAAATTTTTAAATAAAGAAAAACCTGTGTTTTGAGAAATTTGTTACTATCAATGAAAAGTATTTACTTGCATCTTGTGAAATTTCTTCAACACCTAAAAAACCGGTGATAGAAGCTCTTGTGTTATTTCCTGCAATTAAAATGTCAGAAATAGTTCATAGGGAAAAACATATGGGGATGAAATTAATAAAATTCCTTTCTCAAGTGATACTTTCCAAGAGTTTCTGAAATTAATAATGATCAATTCCAGCAGTTTATTAATAGATATAAGGGAAGCCAAGGTTTGCAAATCAATTTGATGAAACAGATAATATTTCTAAAATGACAAAAAAGAAATATATATGAAGAGTTATCATTTTGTTCCCCTTTAGAAGGACACACAAGAGGAGAAAATGTATAACTTAAAGTCGATTAATTTGTCACAAATGAAGGTTTATAGTGGAAAAATTATATTGGAATCTGTACCGACAGTGCTGGAGCAATGATGGACAAGAATGTTGGATTTGTAGCAAAAATTAAAGCTGGTGACAATGAAAATACCACTTTTACTCAGTGCATGATCTATCAAAAGCCAATAATATCCATAAAATATCACCAGAGTTAGATGCTGTTCTGCTTCTCAGTTTTATTAAAATCATTAAAAATGTGGCCTTAACAGTAGTTTATTTTAAAATCTTTGCAAAGCCATGGACTCTGATTACAAAAACGTATTACTATATATAGAGGAAGGTGGCTCTCAAGAGGGCTAAGTTTAAACAAATTATGGAAATTGAAAGATTAAGTTGTTATCTTTTGACTGAGCATAAATCTGATTTGTTATTTTTTTCATTATGACTTATGGCTTCCACAATTGTATATATTTTTGAAAAACTCAATAATTTAAACATGAAGCTTAAAGAAAAAATGTAAAATATTTATATTAAAAGGATAAAATTAAAAGTTTTACTAAAAAGTTAACATATGGAAGCATAGAGTAGACAGTGTTTCTTTAGAAACATTTACAGCTATAGATGATTGTAAAATTGAAAAATAACCTTCCCAAAGTTTTAATTGTAAGAATAATAATTAGTTATCTTAAGTGCCTAGAGACAGTTTCAGAAAATACTTTCCTTCAAATTTTGATTCTAAAAAACTAAATTGGACTGATAAACTACAATAAATTGAATACTAACAAAAACAGTCATCTGGCATTAAAAATTCAAGAATAATTTTCTGAGTTATCAAAGGACACAGGTTTGAAACGAGTTTCCTAAAAAAAAAATCATTAAACGAATTTTGACTTGAGACTACAACAGAATTTCCAACAATTTCTGAATTGCTCCTAGTCATACTTCTGCTATTTTGTAATATTTATTCTCAACATTAAAGTAGTATTCTCATCTTTGAAGATTATAAAATCAAAATATTGATTAACTCTGAAAAACTCTGAAGATGCTCTAAATTCTATGGCATCAAATATTCTACAATGATTTAATTCCTTATGTAAAAATAAATGGACACATCCATCTTATTAGCATGCAATTTTGCTTTCATCTTTAATAAGCAATAAAATTATAAATATCAAATGATTGTTTGAAAATAAATTTCTTTGTGATTTATTATAAGCAAATGTTTAATTTTTATGTTTATTTTATGTATTCATGTGCCAGAGTCACATAAAATTTTCTTAGTCAAAAAAAGATTGTGAGTGGGAAAAGTTTGAGAAGCTGTGATTGAGAGCATTATTTCATATGGCTATAGTTTTGATTACCTCATCTGAAAATGGACTGTATTTTTTGATCATTTGTTAATTGAGGAAAGGCTCTCATTTTTTATAAATTTAACTCATTTATCCATATAACTGATAGATGAGGCCTGTATCAGAGGAATTTGCTTCAAAATGTTTTCACAGTTATGATTACTAACTACATTTCTCTCTATTTTATTTCCATCATCTTGACTATTTTCTCTCTCTCTTTTCACTCTGTTCCTCATCAAAAGCATTTTGCTACTAATTACTGTCTTCCCACTCTCCCATCCCTTCTATAAGCAAACATATCTCCTCTTATCCCCTTTCCCTCCTACTTTACTTAGAGGTAAAATAGATTTCTATAGCCAATTGAAAATGTTATTTCTTATTTGAGCCAATTTCTATAAAAGTAAGGCTCAAGTGTTCCCCATCACTTTTCCTATCTTTATCTCTAATGTAATAGCCCTTTCTTGCTTCTTTCATGTGAGATAATTTATCACATTTTACTCTGCCTTTCCCTTTTTCCCAGAGCATTCTTCTTCCTCATCCCTGATTTTTCTTTTTATAGATATCATCCCCTAATGTTCAATTCATAACTGCATACTCTATATATTTCTTCTAACTGCCCTAATAAAAGTTCTTATGATTTACAATTATCATCTTCTCATGTAGGAATGTAAATAGTTTAATCTTGTCAAATCCTTGATTTTCCTTTCTTGTTTACATTTTTATGATTCTTTTGAGTTTTGTCTTTGGAAATCATCTGTTCAGGACTGTTCTTTTCATTAGGAATGCTTCAAAGTCCTCATTTTCATTGAATATATCTGATTCTCCTGAAGGATTATTTTCAGTTTTTCTGGGTAAGTAATTTTTGGGTGTAATCCTAGTTCCTTTGTTTTCCAAAATATCATATTCCAAGACCTCTGATTGTTTAATGTAGTAGCTGCTAAACTCTGTGTTATACTGACTGTGGCTCCAGTATATTTGATTAGTTTCTTTTTGATTTCTTTCGACGTCCCCCACTTAACCTGGGAACTCTGTGATTTGTTATAATATTCCTAAGGAGTTTTTATTTTGGCATTTCTTTCTTACTTCCCCCCCCCCATCTTTTAAATATTCTTATTTTCCCCAGTTAAATGGGAAAAAATAGTGTTTTACATTTGTTTTTGAGTACAATATTATCCCCCTTTCTATTTCCTCCCCCACTTGAGAAGGCCCATGTGAAGTTGTGCAGAACATTTTCATAAAAGTCATGTTGCAAAAGAAAATGTAGATTTCCTTCCCCCAAAAAATCTAGAAGAAAAGAAAAAAGTATGCTTCAATCTGTATTTAAACACAATCAGTTTTTTCTCTGGATATGGGTACCGTTTTATATCATAAGTCCTTTAGAGTAGTCTTGGATTATTGTATTGCTAAGAATACCAAAGTTATTTGTAGCTAATCATCCCACAACTTTGCTATTACTATATAGAAGAACTTTTTACTTTACTTGAGCTCATGAAGGACTTTGTTTTCTGATAGCATTCTCTACACTTGCCTCTTTTATTTACACTATTTCATATCTCTCTTTTTCTCACTACATTCCTCTCTTGATTTTATTTTATATTTTAGATATTAGCTCTTCATATTCAATTTACACTTGTGCCCACCATCTATATATCATCTACCTATTTATCCTCCTTTTAACTATCATAATAATGAGAAATTTTTTGTGAGTTACAAATATCATCTTCCCATGTAGGAATGTAAACAGATAAACCTTGTTAAGTCCCTTATGATTTTCCTTTCCTGATTACCTCCTTATATTTCTCCTGACTCCTGTATTTTGAAAAATCAAATGATCTATTCAGTTCTGGTATTTTTATCATTAATACTTGACAATATTCTATTTTATTGAATATTCATCTTTTCCCCTGAAGGATTTTCTGAGTGAGTAATTCTTGTTTGTAATCTTAGCTCCATTGTTCTCTGGAATATCATATTCCAAGCCTTCCAGTTTTTCAATGTAAAATCTACTAAATATTGTGTTATCCTGACTGTGGCTCCACTATACTTGAATTGTTTCTTTTTAGATACTTGTAGTATTTTCTCCTTGACCTAGGAGTTCTGGAATTTGGCTATTATATTCCTTGGAGTTTTCAGGAATTGATTAATGTATTCTTTCAACTTCTATTTAGCCTTATGGTTCTAGAATACTAGGGCCCTTGATATTTTCTTAAAAGATGATGTATAGGATTTTTTTGGATTATGGATTTCAGGTATTACAATAATTTTTAAGACAATCTCTTCTACTTCTGTTTTCCAGATTGATTATTTTTCCAATGAAATATCTCACAGTCTTCTGCTTTTTCATTCTTTTGGTTGAGTTTTATTGTTTTTATTTTTCATAAACTAGTTAGCTTCTGTTTGTTCAATTCTAATTTTTGAGGAATTATTTTCCTCAGAGAGCTTTTGTACTCCTTTTTCATTTGGCCAATTTTGTTTTTTAAGGCATTCTTCTCCCATTGGCTTTTTGTATTTCTTTTTGCATCAATCTCATTTCTCCTCCTAATTTTTCCTCTACTTTTCTTATTTGATTTTCAAGTTCTTTTTGAACTCTTCCATGGAGCTGAGACCAACTCTTATTTTCCTTGGAGGCTTTGGATGTAGGATCTTTGACTTTATTATCATCTTCTGAATGTATATTTTAATCTTCCTTGTCAGCCTAGAAACTTTCTACTGTCAGAATTTTTTCTTTTGTTTACTCACCTCCCCCCAGAAAAGCATTTGTTTGGCTTTTTACTCTTTGGTAAAAAGGAGGACGCTGTTTCCAGAAGTGCAATGTCCCTCCAGGAGTTTTATGTAGCTATTTTCAGAGATTCTTTGTGGGACCTGTACTGTGAGCCAGCACTGCTACTCAGATTTGAGGATGGGCAAAGCAATAGAGTCCTGCCACAGTGCCAGCAAGGAGACCCCTACAGCCTCCCTTTGACCAGCTGTCAGCCTCACCTCCTCACTGCCCCCAACCCCCAACTGTGCGCTAAGATGTCTGGAGGCATAGTTATATGGCCATGGTAGATGTTCCTATCATGATTGCTGCTGGTAGCATAGCACTGCTGCTGCTGTTTATTCTGTAGTTCTTAAAGCCTGATCCTGGGCTAGGTTTCCCTCCACAGCTTAGCATACCATACCTTTCCTCCTGAGTTGTCCTTGGCCTCTGTGACCCGAGAGGTCTGAAAATCACTGCCACTGCACATTTCAGAGGCTCTACTACCTGTTCCTGTTTTCATGGGGTCTGGGCCACAATTGTGCTTCATCCTGGTGCAACAGACCTCTCCTGCTGGCCTTCCAAGCTGCCTCACCTATTTTTTCATTATTTTGGCTTAATTTTATGATTTCTTGAAGTTTCATAAAGTAATTAGCTTCTGTTTGTTAAATTCTATTTTTAAGGAATTATTTTCCTCAATGAGCTTTTGTAGCTCCTTTTCCATTTGGCCAAATCTGTATTTTGAGTTATTTGCTTCAGTGAATTTTTGTGCCTTTTTTCAAAAATTTCAGTACTGCTTTTTAAGAATTTCTTATTGGTGAATTTCTTCATCTTTTTTCCCATTTCACCCATTCTTATTTTTAAGATATTCTTCTCCTCATTCGATTTTTGTATCTCTTTTATTATTTGATGTAGCCTGTTTAAGATGTTATTTTCTTTAGTTTTTTGTGTACTTTATCAAGCTGTAGATTCTTTTTTCATGATTTTCTTGAATTATTCTAATTTCTGTTTCTAATTTTTCCTCTACCTCTTTATTTGATTTTTAAAAATACTTTTTAGGTTCTTTCATGGTCTGAGTCTGATTCATATTTTTCCTGGAAGTGTTAGATGTGGGGATTTTAACTTTGCTGTCTTCTTTTGAATTTGTGTTTTGAACTTCCTTGTCACCATAATAATTTTCTATGGTCAGAGATTTTTTCTGTTGTTTGCTCATTTCCCCAGCCTATTACTTGACTTTTAACTCCTTTGTTAAAGTGGAGCTTTCTTTTTAATATAGAGAGTGCAGAATTTGTTTTAGGACATTATTCAAAAAGTTTTTTGAGGAGTTTGGGAGAGAGCTCTGGCAAGTTCTTTCTGCCTTCACACACCCATCTTGGCTTCCCCTTGTCCCCCAACTTATATCTTTTATTTAGGTCTATTGTTGTTTTAGGTTTTTCTAAAATCATGACTTCTAGCCCTGCTTTTTTATAATCTCGGATGAATCATAAGAAATTCTGCTCCATTCCTTTATTTTTCTCTATTTATCTCCGTTTGTTTCATGTGTATTTTCTTGTGAACCATATATGCTTGGATTCTTTTGAAATTAATTTTGATATCTTCTTCCATTTTGAAAATGAATTCTTCCTATTCATATTCACAATTATGATTATTAACTCACATTTTCTTTTGTCCTATTTCCCCTTGTTTATGCTTTTCTCTCTTTCCTTTTTACCATCCTTTCTTAAAGTTTTTTTTTTTTTTTTGGCTTCTGACCATTGTATCACTTAATCTGCCCTTCCTTCTATTAATATTACTTGCCTTCTCTTTTTTTCCTCTTGCTTCCACATGGAGTAAGAGTGATTTCTATACCTAACTAAACACATATATCATTATCTCTTTGAGGCAATTCCTATGATAGCATGTTTCAAGTGTTGCCCAACATTACACCATCTTCCCCTCCATTTTAAAAGTCTTCATTTTATGCCTCTTTCATGTGAAATGATTCACCTATTCTTTCTTTTATCGCTCTCCCAGAGCATTCCTTTTTCTCATACCTTTATTTTATTTTTAAAAATTCATTCCATTATAGCTAAGTCCCACCTCAGACCTCTATGTATACTAGATGAATATCTACTCATTTTTCAATTTTTGTTACCACAAAAAAAGCTTTCACAAATATTTTTGCACATGTGGGTCCTTTTTTCTCCTTTATGATACCCTTGGGATATAGACTCAGTAATGACATTGCTGGGTCAAAGAATATGCACAGTTTTATAGCCCTTTGGGTATAATTCCTTATTTCTCTCCAGAATTGTCAAGTCATTTCACACCTCCACCAACAATGTATTAATGTCCCAGTTTTCTCACATTCCCTCCAACATATATTATTACCTTTTCCTGTCATCTTAGCAATATGAGAGGTAAGAGGTGGTGCCTCAGAGTTTTTAAATTTGCATTTCCCTAATCAATAGTGATTTAGAGCATTTTTTTATATGACTTTAATTTCATCATCTGAAAATAGTCTGTTCATATCCTCTTATAAATTTGATAAGCATTGCTTATATATTTTAGAAATGAGACATTTATTAGAAATACTGTCTTAAAAATCTTTTTCCCAGCTTTGTACTTCTCTTTTCATCTTGTTTCTGTTGGTTTTGTTTGTGTAAAAACTTTTTAGTTTAATGTAATCAAAGTTGTATATTTTACATTTCATAATGTTCTCTAGTTGTTCTTTGGTCATAAATTCCTCCCTTCTCCAAAGAGCTGATTGATTAATTATCTATTGTTCTACTAATTTGTTTATGGTACTATCCATTAAAATCAAACCATGCATCCCTTTTGACCTTATTTTGGTATGGGGAATGAGATTATTTTCCAGTTTTCCCAGTAATTTTTGTCAAATAGTGAGTTCTTATTCTAGAAGCTGGAGTTGGAGGCTTATCAAATACTAGATTGCTATAGACCCTGATTATTGTGTTGTTTGTATTTAAACTATTCCATTGATCTACCACTCTATTTCTTAGCCTGTACTAAATGGTTTTGATAACTACTGTTTTATTTTATAGCTTTAGATTTGGTACTGCTCAGTCACTTTTCATTGTAATTTTATTTCATTAATGCCCTCGATATTCTTCAATTTTTTTTATTCTTCCAGATGAATTTTGTTGTTATTTTTTTTCTAGTTTTCTAGTTTTTCTAGTTTTCTAGTTATTTCTAGTTTTTCTACCTCTATGTTTTGGCAGTTTGATTAATATGGCACTGAACTAGTAGATCATTTTAGACAGACCAATTGTGTTTTTAAAGCATTTTTCTATTCAGTGGATTTTTGTAACTTTTTTGGTACTTAACCAATTCTGTTTTTTTAAGGTATTATTTTCTTTAGTATTCATTTTGTGCAATCTTTATCAAGCTGTTGACTCCCTTTTAATAATTGTCTTGCTTTCCTCTCATATCTTTCTACAGTTTTTCCTGTCTCCCTTATTTGATGTCATAAAATCCTTTTGACTTCTTACAGGAATTCTTTTTCTTTTTTCTTTGAAATTTTGCATGTAGAAAAAATGGAAGTTGGGGACTTGTAATGGAAAGAAGAGAGAAAGGAGAGGTGGAATGTATCCCATGGCAGAAGAATAGAAAAGCTGCAGTTGATGCAGATAATGACAAATGATCTCAAACTTAATAGACAAAGTAGAAGAGACGTGAGAGTATGGGTGTTTAATTTCAGGTACTCCTTAGGGAAAGGAATAGGCATTTATATGCTACCTACCAATACATACTATGTATTTGGCACTGTGCTAAGAATTTTACAAACAGTTAATGTAACTGAGGCAAATAAAGTTACTCTCTTTTGTTAAATTTGACCTCAAATCTTCCTCACTATAGACTATGTGCTTTATCTGTAGCACTACTAAGCTCCTCTAAGTAGGAGTAAAAGCATAAAGAAAAAGGTCAACATAGAGGAAAAGTTGGAGCTTACCTCACTCTCACTGTGTTTCTGTTTATGTTTCCCTTATTTTTTAAGGAATACACTTATTGGATGGAATATTAGTTTTTATAAACTCTGATCAATTCTTTCCTTATGTGGCATGAGGGTTCAATAAAAGCCTCTTTTATTGAGAGAGACACATAGAAGAGAAAGACTTTTTTTCTAGCACCAGACTGGGAGTACACCAGTTCTTCATTCCTTTAACTTCCCCTCCACCCATAATTAGAGAAGTGTTCTCAGACTGGTTAAGATGACAGAAAAAGATAATCATAAATGTTGGAGGGGATGTGTGTAAAATTAGGATACTAATACAATGTTGGTGGAATAGTAACTGACTCAGCTATTTTGGAGAGCAATTTGGAATTATGTACAAATGGCTATTGAACTGTGCATACCCTTAGGTCCAGCAGTCTCTCTACTGGGTTGTATCCCAAAGAGATCATAAAAAAAGAATAGGATTTACAAATGCAAAAATTTTTGTGGTAGCCCTTCTTGTGGTAGCAAGGAACTGGAAAGTGAGCGGATGCCATCATTTGGGTAATGGTTGAATAAGTTATGGTATATGAATGTTATAGAATATTATTGTTCTGTAAGAAATGAACAGGAGGGTTATTTCAGAAAGGCATGGAGAGACTTACATGAACTGATGCTCAGTGAAGTGAGCAGAACCAAGAGAACATTGTACATGACAACGACAAGATTATGTGAGGATCAACTGGGATGGATGCCGTTCTTTTCAACAATGAGGTGATTCAGGACAATTCCAATAGACTTGTGATTGAGAGAGCCATTTGCATCCAGAGAGAGAGGACTATGGGGATTGAATGTGGAACACAACATAGAAATTTGATCATCTTTGTTGTCATTTGCGTGCCTGTTTGTTTTTTTTTTTCTTTTTTCATTTTTCTCCCTTTAGATCCAATTTTTCTTGTGTGGTATGATAAATGTGAAAATATGTTTAGGAAAACTGCACATGTTTATCCTGTTTGATTGCTTGCTGTCTATGAATGTATTTTGGGGAAAAAAAAGAAATTACAGAGATGTCCTCTGAGAGGCCATATAAGCACAAGCCATTTAAATTACTTTTCTAAGTGCAAAATTACTATGGACCTATTTTTCAAATCTGCTTTATAAATGCTAGTCAATAGGGACTATGCCATTGAACATGTATTGGATCCATTCACTTAATGTTTTGCATTCTGAATTACATGAAGAGGGCTTCTTATTTCTGCCTTGAAACCCCTAAACTTCTCTATCATCTCTCCTCAAGCCTCCAGATGGGGATAGCCTATGACTTTTAATTTAGGATTTCTGGAAATAGCAGGGCATAACCTATCCCTTCCAACTTGACCCCACCAGCCATCATTCAGGGGAGCAGCTCTTGTGGAAATGAGCTCTGGTAATTACCCCTGAAGGTTCTGCCATCTTGTACTATCCTAGTAGTCATAACTACTAAAAACTTAGAAAAGAAAGTTATAGACATCAAAAATCTTGGTACTGTCAGATGGTTTGACATCAGAAGTGGATATGATTTTATTAATGGAAGTGGCATCAAATAAAATACTCTAAAATATTCTAAAGACCTCTGGGTCTTGCCATCTGACATGTTTCTGAAACCTATGTTTCCTTCTTGTTTTTACTGCTTTGCAAGTGGTAATTGTTTGTTTTTTCTTTTCTTTTTGTATCCTCAGGACTTAGCAAAGTTCTTTGCACATACTAAGCACTTAATATAATGCTCATTAATTAATTTCTCCAGTGTAAAAGCCTCCTTTTCTAAGAAGCATTTTCTCACTCCACTCCACAAATACACAATTGCTAAATAATCACTCCCCTATCTAAGTGAATAGTATTTTAATATATAAAATACACGTTTTAATTTCTATGGTAGGTATTTGATGTGCATGCCTTATCTTTCCTACCATACTCTAAGGTCCAGAAAGAGAGAAAATATGTTTTATTGATCTTTATATCTTCTTTATACTATAACACAAAGCATTCCACATAGTAGGCAATTAAAAAAATCTTTGTTGAAGGAATGTTGTGGATTTGATAGGCAACAAAGTGAAAAATAAAACCACATTTAGTGTAATTTCAATTCTAAACAGCACATGGAGTTTCAGAATGAGAAGCTGCTCCCCACAAAGTTACAGAAGGAAACAGCTACAGGTGTCCTTATATAATTGTTCACCTGAAACAGACTTGTTTTATTTCATTCCAAGAAATCCTAAAAGCCAAGAAACATATTTTGTTGGCCAAAATACTCACAATGCATCAAACTGAGCCAGCCTATTGTGCAGGTTCTCATCCTGTGATGGCATTAAAAATGTGAAAGAAAAATGCTGAGCCCAAGAGAGACTGTGATGCCTGAGTTGTCTACAAATGTAAGATGTGATTTTATCAACAGTCCCTGAAGACAACATTAGAGTGACAAGAGAGTAATGATAATTTTACAGTTGTTTGTGAATTCTTGTGAACCTATTTTCACCTGACAAATGACTGATTTTTCATCACTTTACAATCCATTGTAAAAAAAAGCAAAAACAAAAACAAAAACTTGAAAATCCATGAAAGCATCTTTGGAGAAATTCTTCAATTGTCAGCATGTCTTAGTGCGAGAGAGAGAGAGAGAGAGAAGGGGGGAGGGAGGGAGGGAAGGAGAGAGAGATCATAGGCTTGTTCAGTATTTGTTCATTCTATCATGTGTTTTTTCAAACTTTGTTTTCTCATCTACAGTTAGGGTATTATTGCAATACTTGCGTGGCTATCGCATACTCTGCTGCCTGATACTTTACTGAGTTCAACAAAGAGTGAATTTAAGAGCATTTAGTTCATGTCATATCAATTGGTCAAAAATAATTTATGAATTAGCACTTATTCTTTGTCTAATATTGTGTTAAGCATCGGAAAAGCAAAGAAGAATTCCCAGATGGAGTGTGCAAAAGGTAACATCAACACACATATTATATACATAAGTGTACATATGTGTTCACATATACTTATGCACACTAACAATAATAAGGGTACACACACACACACACTATATATATATATATATATATATATATATATATATATATAGTGTGTGTGTGTGTGTGTGTGTGTGTGTGTATACACAGGTAGACACATAATTGGGTGGTGCAGTGAATGTAGTGCCAGGCTTAAACTCAGGAAAATGCATCTTACTGAGTTCAAACGTAGCTTCACTTACTAGCTGTGTGATCCTGGACAAGCCACTTAATTTTGTTTGCCTTAGTTTAATAATATATAAAATGAGCTGGAAGACAAAATGGCAAACCACTCTAGTATCTCTGCCATGAAAACCCCAATGGGGTCATGAAGAATTGGAAATGACTGAACAACAACATATCTATATTACATATTTATAACAAACACATATGTGTATAGTGCATGCATATGTGAGTATGTATGTAGTAAGCCTAGAGGGGAAAAGCACTAGCACTTGGGTGAATAGCACAAGGTCTCAAGCAGAAGGCTAAATTTGAGTTGAGTCTTGAAGGAGATCATGGGCACTAAGAGGAGGAAGTGAGGATAGAGAACAGTTCAGGTATGGGCAAGAGCCCTTATAAAGGCCCAGAAATGGAATATTGTGTCTGAAGATTAGCAAGAAAGCGTATATGGCTGGACTATTGAGTACATGGTGGGAAGTAACATGTTAGAAGACTGGAAAGATACAATTATACTTCCTGATCCCCAACATTATTATTCTCCTCTCCCTTCTTTTCAGATTATCATGTTTTAGATATTTACCTGCCTACTTGTCTTCTATTCCCAGTCAAATATAACTCTGAGGACAAATACTTGATTTTATGTTGTCTTTCCATCACCAGAATTCTGCTAGCACATCATCTTTTATATATTGTTGGATTGTTATATATTATATAATATTATATATTGTTGGATTGGGTTTTCCTGCAATATTGTTAAATTATTAAATTGATAAACTTTTAACTTTAGAGAATTTGTGTGATCTTTTTATTTCTTCATAAGTTAAACTCCCCCTTTTCCTCCACAACAATTCCAAGAGCTATTGTATAATCCTAGACTGAAATGTTTCTCCTCTTATTCTGTGTCCTTATCAACCTGCTCATTTTTGTAATCACTTCCTTCCTTCCTTCCTCTCTCCCTCCTTTCCTCCCCTCCTCCCTTCCTTTCTTCCTTCCTTTCTCCTTTCCTTCCTTCCTTCCTCCATTCCTTCCTCCCTCCCTCCCTTCCTTCCTCCATTCCTTCCTCCCTCCCTCTCTTCCTTCTTTCCTTCCTTCCTTCCTTCCTTCCTTCCTTCCTTCCTTCCTTCCTCCCTCGTTTCCTCCCTCCCTCCCTCTCTTCCTTCTTTCCTTCCTTCCTCCCTCCCTCTCTTCCTTCTTTCCTTCCTTCCTTCCTTCCTTCCTTCCTTCCTTCCTTCCTTCCTTCCTCCCTCGTTTCCTCCCTCCCTCCCTCTCTTCCTTCTTTCCTTCCTTCCTTCCTTTTCTTTCTTCCTTCCTTCCTTCCTTCCTTTTTTCTTTCTTTCTTTCTTTCTTTCTTTCTTTCTTTCTTTCTTTCTTTCTTTCTTTCTTTCTTTCTTTCTTTCTTTCTTCCTTCCTTCCTGTTTCCTCTCCTCTCCTCCCCTCCCCTCCCCTATTCTCTCCTCTCCTCTCCTCTCCTTTTCCTTTCATTTCCTTCCTAAAGATGATATTTTTTGCCGCTCTGAAAACTTTGGGGAATGCCTGATAAATTACAGAATTATCACAGTCAGCACTGATGGAGGAAATAGCCATGCTCATAAAATTACAAACCCTTTAAATCTTCATTTATGTTTATACACTGCATGAAACTCTCAGGAAGATACAACAATAACTAGGATAGGTTCACTATTTTGAACAAATTTATAGTTTACTAGCAGGCAAAATACATGCACAAATAAATAACTTGCTATAAGTGGATAAAATAATTATAACTATGAGATAAGATGATGGAGAAATAACAACCATCTGGGAAAATCAAAGAATGTATTACAAATGTCTGGAGAAATTTATCTATAATTATTGCCTTAGTTGCCTTACCTACTAACTACTCAGCTTTTAACCCCTTTGCAATCTGCTTTCCAATGGAGAGTCAACAAGCACTTCCACTACTGTGCTTCTTGACACAATATTAAGCATTGAAGTTAAATGAAACTACACCAATGATCTCTTGACTGCTACTTTAAACCTAAATAGGCTTTCCTCCATTCTCATTCTGCTTGGCTTTACTGAAGCTTTTGAATACCTCAATTACCCCCATTTTTTGGACATTCAAATATTACACATTTCTCTACTCAGACCACTCTGGTTGATTTTCTCCTTTATGAACAGGGTTATCCTAGATTCCAATGGAGTCTTGTATAAGGACATAGATTTGAAGCTTTGGGTCTGGAATTCACCTACATTAGACGCTGTTTATACTATAAATAGATATAAGGTCTCTTAGATGGGTGTGGTCCTTCCCAACATGGAAGAGCATGTTCCTGGAAAATTTGGGCAATCTCATCTATCAGCCTTGTCCTTTAGAGACTAATGGATTGACTGATTGTCAAGGGCTGGTTGATGAATGAGAAAATAGAAAAAGTTATAATCCTAATTTAATAATTCGTTATTAATAGCAAAATATTTTCCTTCAATAGCAATGCTTTTTTATGGTGACGAAGGACTGGAAACAATATAGATACCTATCAGATGTAGAATGGCTAAACAAAATGAGACAAATAAGTATTACTGAGTCATTATTCAGCAGTAGGGCATAGTGACCAACTTCCAAGCCAGGAAAATCCTTGTTCAAATCTAATCTTTGACACATACTGGCTGAATGACTCTAGCCATGTTATCAACTTCTTACCACTTTAGGCAAAACTAAGGGTATAGGCTGAAGTAAATATAGCAATCTGCTTTGATAGAAGAAGTTTGCTCATTTGAGAATTCCCTATATCAATGAAATTATGGGCCTAATCCCTATCACTCTTCCTATTACTGTTCCATAAAAGCTATGAATATTGATAATTCAGAAAAATTAAAAATAAATTAGAAAATTTTAAAGAATAGAAAAAAACTTTTGCAAAAAGCCTGAAAAGACATATTTGAACTCACATAATGAATTAAGCAGAACCAAAAGAAAAATATAAACAATTTCTTCAGTGATGCAAACAGGAAGGAGGAAAAAGAATGCTATGTAATTATGATAAAACTTGGCTCCAGAGAAGAGATGAAAAGGTTCACTTTCATGCCTTGTTCACAGATGAATGGGATAGGGATACAGAAATGTGCATATTCTATAAATCATGATTGATATATTGGTTTGTCCTGCTGTACTATTTTCCTTCCTTTTTGAATTTTTGTCAAAAGGGAAATCTCTTTGAGGGAATGTTATATTAAAAATAAAGTTGATATAAAAAATAAAACAGACCAAAATAAGTTTTTTTTTAAATCATAAAATATTAAACAATCAGGCTACCATCAAAAAAGACAAGGTACATTTGCAAAGTTTCAGTCTCAAGAGGAAAAATCCCTTATATATTTGTGGCTAACTTGAGTACTGACAAATGATGTGTTA